>NC_053493.1:294927335-295152335 GCF_905171775.1 Rana temporaria
GGGTGTCTTGGAGTCACCATAAGTTGAACAGCATCTGTATGCTGCCGGGCCGTGCGTCTTATATTGTTCTGATGAAGCTGATTGTTACGCGTCCCTGCTGATTCCCACCCCCATGCAGCAGCACAGACATGCAAATTAGGCTGTCTTGGAGTCACCATAAGTTGAACAGCATCTGTGTTTTGCTGGGTTATACTCTGGTTTCTCTTTAGAATTACTAAATCTTTTGCATTTTATTAAAGATTTCTGTGGAGGGGAACAACCATGAGTTTTGGTGAATTTTTTGATGCCTGGCTAATGCCGGCCTCCTTGGTGAAAAAAATCTTGAGATCCTTTGATTTGGAAGGGCAAGCAGATGGCTTTAATGTTGTTGTTGTTGGTGGTGGTAAATGCGGCCTTGAAAACTATTTGATAGTCTTGATCCACCTATGCATATATTTGCCCCCAATTCCATGGCCGTGCGTCTTATATTGTTCTGATGAAGCCGATTGTTATGCATGCCTGCTGATTCGTGCCCATAGCTTCACAGACATGCAAATTTGAATGTCTTGGAGTCACCATGACTTGAACAGCATCTATGTTCTGCCGGGCCATGCATCTTATATTGGCCTGATGAAGCTGATTGTTACGTGTGCCTGCTGATTCCCTTCCCCATGCAGCTGCACAGATATGCAAATTAGGGTGTCTTGGAGTCACCATGAGTTGAACAGCATCTGTGTTCTGCCGGGCTGTGCGTCTTATATTGTTCTGATGAAGCTGATTGTTACGCGTCCCTGCTGATTCCCGCCCCCATGCAGCTGCACAGATATGCAAATTAGGGTGTCTTGGAGTCACCATAAGTTGAACAGCATCTGTGTTTTGCTGGGTTATACTCTGGTTTCTCTTTAGAATTACTAAATCTTTTGCATTTTATTAAAGATTTCTGTGGAGGGGAACAACCATGAGTTTTGGTGAATTTTTTGGTGCCTGGCTAATGCCAGGCCTCCTTGGTGAAAAATAGCTTGTGATGCTTTGATTTGGAAAGGCAAGCAAATGGCTTTAATGTTGTTGTTGTTGTTGGTGGTGGTAAATGCGGCCTTGAAAACTATTTGATAGTCTTGATCCACCTATGCATATATTTGCCCCCAATTCCATGGCCGTGCATCTTATAATGTTCTGATGAAGCCGATTGTTATGCATGCCTGCTGATTCCCGCCCATATGCAGCTGCACAGACATGCAAATTTCAATGTCTTGGAGTCACCATGAGTTGAACAGCATCTATGTTCTGCCGGGCCATGCATCTTATATTGTCCTGATGAAGCTGATTGTTACGTGTGCCTGCTGATTCCCGCCCTCATGCAGCTGCACAGATATGCAAATTAGGGTGTCTTGGAGTCACCATGAGTTGAACAGCATCTGTGTTCTGCCGGGCCGTGCGTCTTATATTGTTCTGATGAAGCTGATTGTTACGCGTCCCTGCTGATTCCCACCCCCATGCAGCAGCACAGAAATGCAAATTAGGCTGTCTTGGAGTCACCATAAGTTGAACAGCATCTGTGTTTTGCTGGGTTATACTCTGGTTTCTCTTTAGAATTACTAAATCTTTTGCATTTTATTAAAGATTTCTGTGGAGGGGAACAACCATGAGTTTTGGTGAATTTTTTGATGCCTGGCTAATGCCGGGCCTCCTTGGTGAAAAATAGCTTGCGATCCTTTGATTTGGAAAGGCAAGCAGATGGCTTTAATATTGTTGTTGTTGGTGGTGGTAAATGCGGCCTTGAAAACTATTTGATAGTCTTGATCCACCTATGCATATATTTGCCCCCAATTCCATGGCTGTGCGTCTTATATTGTTCTGATGAAGCCGATTGTTATGCATGCCTGCTGATTCGTGCCCATAGCTTCACAGACATGCAAATTTGAATGTCTTGGAGTCACCATGACTTGAACAGCATCTATGTTCTGCCGGGCCATGCATCTTATATTGGCCTGATGAAGCTGATTGTTACGTGTGCCTGCTGATTCCCTTCCCCATGCAGCTGCACAGATATGCAAATTAGGGTGTCTTGGAGTCACCATGAGTTGAACAGCATCTGTGTTCTGCCGGGCTGTGCGTCTTATATTGTTCTGATGAAGCTGATTGTTACGCGTCCCTGCTGATTCCCGCCCCCATGCAGCTGCACAGATATGCAAATTAGGGTGTCTTGGAGTCACCATAAGTTGAACAGCATCTGTGTTTTGCTGGGTTATACTCTGGTTTCTCTTTAGAATTACTAAATCTTTTGCATTTTATTAAAGATTTCTGTGGAGGGGAACAACCATGAGTTTTGGTGAATTTTTTGGTGCCTGGCTAATGCCAGGCCTCCTTGGTGAAAAATAGCTTGTGATGCTTTGATTTGGAAAGGCAAGCAAATGGCTTTAATGTTGTTGTTGTTGTTGGTGGTGGTGGTAAATGCGGCCTTGAAAACTATTTGATAGTCTTGATCCACCTATGCATATATTTGCCCCCAATTCCATGGCCGTGCATCTTATAATGTTCTGATGAAGCCGATTGTTATGCATGCCTGCTGATTCCCGCCCATATGCAGCTGCACAGACATGCAAATTTCAATGTCTTGGAGTCACCATGAGTTGAACAGCATCTATGTTCTGCCGGGCCATGCATCTTATATTGTCCTGATGAAGCTGATTGTTACGTGTGCCTGCTGATTCCCGCCCTCATGCAGCTGCACAGATATGCAAATTAGGGTGTCTTGGAGTCACCATGAGTTGAACAGCATCTGTGTTCTGCCGGGCTGTGCGTCTTATATTGTTCTGATGAAGCTGATTGTTACGCGTCCCTGCTGATTCCCGCCCCCATGCAGCTGCACAGATATGCAAATTAGGGTGTCTTGGATTCACCATAAGTTGAACAGCATCTGTATGCTGCCGGGCCGTGCGTCTTATATTGTTCTGATGAAGCTGATTGTTACGCGTCCCTGCTGATTCCCACCCCCATGCAGCAGCACAGACATGCAAATTAGGCTGTCTTGGAGTCACCATAAGTTGAACAGCATCTGTGTTTTGCTGGGTTATACTCTGGTTTCTCTTTAGAATTACTAAATCTTTTGCATTTTATTAAAGATTTCTGTGGAGGGGAACAACCATGAGTTTTGGTGAATTTTTTGATGCCTGGCTATGCCGGCCTCCTTGGTGAAAAATAGCTTGAGATCCTTGATTTGGAAGGCAAGCAGATGGCTTTAATGTTGTTGTTTTTGGTGGTGGTAAATGCGGCCTTGAAAACTATTTGATAGTCTTGATCCACCTATGCATATATTTGCCCCCAATTCCATGGCCGTGCGTCTTATATTGTTCTGATGAAGCCGATTGTTATGCATGCCTGCTGATTCGTGCCCATAGCTTCACAGACATGCAAATTTGAATGTCTTGGAGTCACCATGACTTGAACAGCATCTATGTTCTGCCGGGCCATGCATCTTATATTGGCCTGATGAAGCTGATTGTTACGTGTGCCTGCTGATTCCCTTCCCCATGCAGCTGCACAGATATGCAAATTAGGGTGTCTTGGAGTCACCATGAGTTGAACAGCATCTGTGTTCTGCCGGGCTGTGCGTCTTATATTGTTCTGATGAAGCTGATTGTTACGCGTCCCTGCTGATTCCCGCCCCCATGCAGCTGCACAGATATGCAAATTAGGGTGTCTTGGAGTCACCATAAGTTGAACAGCATCTGTGTTTTGCTGGGTTATACTCTGGTTTCTCTTTAGAATTACTAAATCTTTTGCATTTTATTAAAGATTTCTGTGGAGGGGAACAACCATGAGTTTTGGTGAATTTTTTGGTGCCTGGCTAATGCCAGGCCTCCTTGGTGAAAAATAGCTTGTGATGCTTTGATTTGGAAAGGCAAGCAAATGGCTTTAATGTTGTTGTTGTTGTTGGTGGTGGTAAATGCGGCCTTGAAAACTATTTGATTGTCTTGATCCACCTATGCATATATTTGCCCCCAATTCCATGGCCGTGCATCTTATAATGTTCTGATGAAGCCGATTGTTATGCATGCCTGCTGATTCCCGCCCATATGCAGCTGCACAGACATGCAAATTTCAATGTCTTGGAGTCACCATGAGTTGAACAGCATCTATGTTCTGCCGGGCCATGCATCTTATATTGTCCTGATGAAGCTGATTGTTACGTGTGCCTGCTGATTCCCGCCCTCATGCAGCTGCACAGATATGCAAATTAGGGTGTCTTGGAGTCACCATGAGTTGAACAGCATCTGTGTTCTGCCGGGCCGTGCGTCTTATATTGTTCTGATGAAGCTGATTGTTACGCGTCCCTGCTGATTCCCACCCCCATGCAGCAGCACAGAAATGCAAATTAGGCTGTCTTGGAGTCACCATAAGTTGAACAGCATCTGTGTTTTGCTGGGTTATACTCTGGTTTCTCTTTAGAATTACTAAATCTTTTGCATTTTATTAAAGATTTCTGTGGAGGGGAACAACCATGAGTTTTGGTGAATTTTTTGGTGCCTGGCTAATGCCAGGCCTCCTTGGTGAAAAATAGCTTGTGATGCTTTGATTTGGAAAGGCAAGCAAATGGCTTTAATGTTGTTGTTGTTGTTGGTGGTGGTAAATGCGGCCTTGAAAACTATTTGATTGTCTTGATCCACCTATGCATATATTTGCCCCCAATTCCATGGCCGTGCATCTTATAATGTTCTGATGAAGCCGATTGTTATGCATGCCTGCTGATTCCCGCCCATATGCAGCTGCACAGACATGCAAATTTCAATGTCTTGGAGTCACCATGAGTTGAACAGCATCTATGTTCTGCCGGGCCATGCATCTTATATTGTCCTGATGAAGCTGATTGTTACGTGTGCCTGCTGATTCCCGCCCTCATGCAGCTGCACAGATATGCAAATTAGGGTGTCTTGGAGTCACCATGAGTTGAACAGCATCTGTGTTCTGCCGGGCTGTGCGTCTTATATTGTTCTGATGAAGCTGATTGTTACGCGTCCCTGCTGATTCCCGCCCCATGCAGCTGCACAGATATGCAAATTAGGGTGTCTTGGAGTCACCATAAGTTGAACAGCATCTGTATGCTGCCGGGCCGTGCGTCTTATATTGTTCTGATGAAGCTGATTGTTACGCGTCCCTGCTGATTCCCACCCCCATGCAGCAGCACAGACATGCAAATTAGGCTGTCTTGGAGTCACCATAAGTTGAACAGCATCTGTGTTTTGCTGGGTTATACTCTGGTTTCTCTTTAGAATTACTAAATCTTTTGCATTTTATTAAAGATTTCTGTGGAGGGGAACAACCATGAGTTTTGGTGAATTTTTTGATGCCTGGCTAATGCCGGGCCTCCTTGGTGAAAAATAGCTTGCGATCCTTTGATTTGGAAAGGCAAGCAGATGGCTTTAATGTTGTTGTTGTTGGTGGTGGTAAATGCGGCCTTGAAAACTATTTGATAGTCTTGATCCACCTATGCATATATTTGCCCCCAATTCCATGGCTGTGCGTCTTATATTGTTCTGATGAAGCCGATTGTTATGCATGCCTGCTGATTCGTGCCCATAGCTTCACAGACATGCAAATTTGAATGTCTTGGAGTCACCATGACTTGAACAGCATCTATGTTCTGCCGGGCCATGCATCTTATATTGGCCTGATGAAGCTGATTGTTACGTGTGCCTGCTGATTCCCTTCCCCATGCAGCTGCACAGATATGCAAATTAGGGTGTCTTGGAGTCACCATGAGTTGAACAGCATCTGTATGCTGCCGGGCTGTGCGTCTTATATTGTTCTGATGAAGCTGATTGTTACGCGTCCCTGCTGATTCCCGCCCCCATGCAGCTGCACAGATATGCAAATTAGGGTGTCTTGGAGTCACCATAAGTTGAACAGCATCTGTGTTCTGCTGGGTTATACTCTGGTTTCTCTTTAGAATTACTAAATCTTTTGCATTTTATTAAAGATTTCTGTGGAGGGGAACAACCATGAGTTTTGGTGAATTTTTTGGTGCCTGGCTAATGCCAGGCCTCCTTGGTGAAAAATAGCTTGTGATGCTTTGATTTGGAAAGGCAAGCAAATGGCTTTAATGTTGTTGTTGTTGTTGGTGGTGGTAAATGCGGCCTTGAAAACTATTTGATTGTCTTGATCCACCTATGCATATATTTGCCCCCAATTCCATGGCCGTGCATCTTATAATGTTCTGATGAAGCCGATTGTTATGCATGCCTGCTGATTCCCGCCCATATGCAGCTGCACAGACATGCAAATTTCAATGTCTTGGAGTCACCATGAGTTGAACAGCATCTATGTTCTGCCGGGCCATGCATCTTATATTGTCCTGATGAAGCTGATTGTTACGTGTGCCTGCTGATTCCCTTCCCCATGCAGCTGCACAGATATGCAAATTAGGGTGTCTTGGAGTCACCATGAGTTGAACAGCATCTGTGTTCTGCCGGGCTGTGCGTCTTATATTGTTCTGATGAAGCTGATTGTTACGCGTCCCTGCTGATTCCCGCCCCCATGCAGCAGCACAGAAATGCAAATTAGGCTGTCTTGGAGTCACCATAAGTTGAACAGCATCTGTGTTTTGCTGGGTTATACTCTGGTTTCTCTTTAGAATTACTAAATCTTTTGCATTTTATTAAAGATTTCTGTGGAGGGGAACAACCATGAGTTTTGGTGAATTTTTTGGTGCCTGGCTAATGCCAGGCCTCCTTGGTGAAAAATAGCTTGTGATGCTTTGATTTGGAAAGGCAAGCAAATGGCTTTAATGTTGTTGTTGTTGTTGGTGGTGGTAAATGCGGCCTTGAAAACTATTTGATTGTCTTGATCCACCTATGCATATATTTGCCCCCAATTCCATGGCCGTGCATCTTATAATGTTCTGATGAAGCCGATTGTTATGCATGCCTGCTGATTCCCGCCCATATGCAGCTGCACAGACATGCAAATTTCAATGTCTTGGAGTCACCATGAGTTGAACAGCATCTATGTTCTGCCGGGCCATGCATCTTATATTGTCCTGATGAAGCTGATTGTTACGTGTGCCTGCTGATTCCCGCCCTCATGCAGCTGCACAGATATGCAAATTAGGGTGTCTTGGAGTCACCATGAGTTGAACAGCATCTGTGTTCTGCCGGGCTGTGCGTCTTATATTGTTCTGATGAAGCTGATTGTTACGCGTCCCTGCTGATTCCCGCCCCATGCAGCTGCACAGATATGCAAATTAGGGTGTCTTGGAGTCACCATAAGTTGAACAGCATCTGTATGCTGCCGGGCCGTGCGTCTTATATTGTTCTGATGAAGCTGATTGTTACGCGTCCCTGCTGATTCCCACCCCCATGCAGCAGCACAGACATGCAAATTAGGCTGTCTTGGAGTCACCATAAGTTGAACAGCATCTGTGTTTTGCTGGGTTATACTCTGGTTTCTCTTTAGAATTACTAAATCTTTTGCATTTTATTAAAGATTTCTGTGGAGGGGAACAACCATGAGTTTTGGTGAATTTTTTGGTGCCTGGCTAATGCCGGGCCTCCTTGGTGAAAAATAGCTTGCGATCCTTTGATTTGGAAAGGCAAGCAGATGGCTTTAATGTTGTTGTTGTTGGTGGTGGTAAATGCGGCCTTGAAAACTATTTGATAGTCTTGATCCACCTATGCATATATTTGCCCCCAATTCCATGGCTGTGCGTCTTATATTGTTCTGATGAAGCCGATTGTTATGCATGCCTGCTGATTCGTGCCCATAGCTTCACAGACATGCAAATTTGAATGTCTTGGAGTCACCATGACTTGAACAGCATCTATGTTCTGCCGGGCCATGCATCTTATATTGGCCTGATGAAGCTGATTGTTACGTGTGCCTGCTGATTCCCTTCCCCATGCAGCTGCACAGATATGCAAATTAGGGTGTCTTGGAGTCACCATGAGTTGAACAGCATCTGTGTTCTGCCGGGCTGTGCGTCTTATATTGTTCTGATGAAGCTGATTGTTACGCGTCCCTGCTGATTCCCGCCCCCATGCAGCTGCACAGATATGCAAATTAGGGTGTCTTGGAGTCACCATAAGTTGAACAGCATCTGTGTTTTGCTGGGTTATACTCTGGTTTCTCTTTAGAATTACTAAATCTTTTGCATTTTATTAAAGATTTCTGTGGAGGGGAACA
The DNA here is from genome assembly GCF_905171775.1 of Rana temporaria. Lineage (NCBI taxonomy): Eukaryota > Metazoa > Chordata > Amphibia > Anura > Ranidae > Rana > Rana temporaria. The sequence continues at coordinate 294,935,493 of NC_053493.1, forward strand.
ACCATGAGTTTTGGTGAATTTTTTGGTGCCTGGCTAATGCCAGGCCTCCTTGGTGAAAAATAGCTTGTGATGCTTTGATTTGGAAAGGCAAGCAAATGGCTTTAATGTTGTTGTTGTTGTTGTTGGTGGTGGTAAATGCGGCCTTGAAAACTATTTGATTGTCTTGATCCACCTATGCATATATTTGCCCCCAATTCCATGGCCGTGCATCTTATAATGTTCTGATGAAGCCGATTGTTATGCATGCCTGCTGATCCCGCCCATATGCAGCTGCACAGACATGCAAATTTCAATGTCTTGGAGTCACCATGAGTTGAACAGCATCTATGTTCTGCCGGGCCATGCATCTTATATTGTCCTGATGAAGCTGATTGTTACGTGTGCCTGCTGATTCCCGCCCTCATGCAGCTGCACAGATATGCAAATTAGGGTGTCTTGGAGTCACCATGAGTTGAACAGCATCTGTGTTCTGCCGGGCCGTGCGTCTTATATTGTTCTGATGAAGCTGATTGTTACGCGTCCCTGCTGATTCCCACCCCCATGCAGCAGCACAGAAATGCAAATTAGGCTGTCTTGGAGTCACCATAAGTTGAACAGCATCTGTGTTTTGCTGGGTTATACTCTGGTTTCTCTTTAGAATTACTAAATCTTTTGCATTTTATTAAAGATTTCTGTGGAGGGGAACAACCATGAGTTTTGGTGAATTTTTTGGTGCCTGGCTAATGCCAGGCCTCCTTGGTGAAAAATAGCTTGTGATGCTTTGATTTGGAAAGGCAAGCAAATGGCTTTAATGTTGTTGTTGTTGTTGGTGGTGGTAAATGCGGCCTTGAAAACTATTTGATTGTCTTGATCCACCTATGCATATATTTGCCCCCAATTCCATGGCCGTGCATCTTATAATGTTCTGATGAAGCCGATTGTTATGCATGCCTGCTGATTCCCGCCCATATGCAGCTGCACAGACATGCAAATTTCAATGTCTTGGAGTCACCATGAGTTGAACAGCATCTATGTTCTGCCGGGCCATGCATCTTATATTGTCCTGATGAAGCTGATTGTTACGTGTGCCTGCTGATTCCCGCCCTCATGCAGCTGCACAGATATGCAAATTAGGGTGTCTTGGAGTCACCATGAGTTGAACAGCATCTGTGTTCTGCCGGGCTGTGCGTCTTATATTGTTCTGATGAAGCTGATTGTTACGCGTCCCTGCTGATTCCCGCCCCATGCAGCTGCACAGATATGCAAATTAGGGTGTCTTGGAGTCACCATAAGTTGAACAGCATCTGTATGCTGCCGGGCCGTGCGTCTTATATTGTTCTGATGAAGCTGATTGTTACGCGTCCCTGCTGATTCCCACCCCCATGCAGCAGCACAGACATGCAAATTAGGCTGTCTTGGAGTCACCATAAGTTGAACAGCATCTGTGTTTTGCTGGGTTATACTCTGGTTTCTCTTTAGAATTACTAAATCTTTTGCATTTTATTAAAGATTTCTGTGGAGGGGAACAACCATGAGTTTTGGTGAATTTTTTGATGCCTGGCTAATGCCGGGCCTCCTTGGTGAAAAATAGCTTGCGATCCTTTGATTTGGAAAGGCAAGCAGATGGCTTTAATGTTGTTGTTGTTGGTGGTGGTAAATGCGGCCTTGAAAACTATTTGATAGTCTTGATCCACCTATGCATATATTTGCCCCCAATTCCATGGCTGTGCGTCTTATATTGTTCTGATGAAGCCGATTGTTATGCATGCCTGCTGATTCGTGCCCATAGCTTCACAGACATGCAAATTTGAATGTCTTGGAGTCACCATGACTTGAACAGCATCTATGTTCTGCCGGGCCATGCATCTTATATTGGCCTGATGAAGCTGATTGTTACGTGTGCCTGCTGATTCCCTTCCCCATGCAGCTGCACAGATATGCAAATTAGGGTGTCTTGGAGTCACCATGAGTTGAACAGCATCTGTGTTCTGCCGGGCTGTGCGTCTTATATTGTTCTGATGAAGCTGATTGTTACGCGTCCCTGCTGATTCCCGCCCCCATGCAGCTGCACAGATATGCAAATTAGGGTGTCTTGGAGTCACCATAAGTTGAACAGCATCTGTGTTTTGCTGGGTTATACTCTGGTTTCTCTTTAGAATTACTAAATCTTTTGCATTTTATTAAAGATTTCTGTGGAGGGGAACAACCATGAGTTTTGGTGAATTTTTTGGTGCCTGGCTAATGCCAGGCCTCCTTGGTGAAAAATAGCTTGTGATGCTTTGATTTGGAAAGGCAAGCAAATGGCTTTAATGTTGTTGTTGTTGTTGGTGGTGGTAAATGCGGCCTTGAAAACTATTTGATTGTCTTGATCCACCTATGCATATATTTGCCCCCAATTCCATGGCCGTGCATCTTATAATGTTCTGATGAAGCCGATTGTTATGCATGCCTGCTGATTCCCGCCCATATGCAGCTGCACAGACATGCAAATTTCAATGTCTTGGAGTCACCATGAGTTGAACAGCATCTATGTTCTGCCGGGCCATGCATCTTATATTGTCCTGATGAAGCTGATTGTTACGTGTGCCTGCTGATTCCCGCCCTCATGCAGCTGCACAGATATGCAAATTAGGGTGTCTTGGAGTCACCATGAGTTGAACAGCATCTGTGTTCTGCCGGGCCGTGCGTCTTATATTGTTCTGATGAAGCTGATTGTTACGCGTCCCTGCTGATTCCCACCCCCATGCAGCAGCACAGAAATGCAAATTAGGCTGTCTTGGAGTCACCATAAGTTGAACAGCATCTGTGTTTTGCTGGGTTATACTCTGGTTTCTCTTTAGAATTACTAAATCTTTTGCATTTTATTAAAGATTTCTGTGGAGGGGAACAACCATGAGTTTTGGTGAATTTTTTGATGCCTGGCTAATGCCGGGCCTCCTTGGTGAAAAATAGCTTGCGATCCTTTGATTTGGAAAGGCAAGCAGATGGCTTTAATATTGTTGTTGTTGGTGGTGGTAAATGCGGCCTTGAAAACTATTTGATAGTCTTGATCCACCTATGCATATATTTGCCCCCAATTCCATGGCTGTGCGTCTTATATTGTTCTGATGAAGCCGATTGTTATGCATGCCTGCTGATTCGTGCCCATAGCTTCACAGACATGCAAATTTGAATGTCTTGGAGTCACCATGACTTGAACAGCATCTATGTTCTGCCGGGCCATGCATCTTATATTGGCCTGATGAAGCTGATTGTTACGTGTGCCTGCTGATTCCCTTCCCCATGCAGCTGCACAGATATGCAAATTAGGGTGTCTTGGAGTCACCATGAGTTGAACAGCATCTGTGTTCTGCCGGGCTGTGCGTCTTATATTGTTCTGATGAAGCTGATTGTTACGTGTCCCTGCTGATTCCCGCCCCCATGCAGCTGCACAGATATGCAAATTAGGGTGTCTTGGAGTCACCATAAGTTGAACAGCATCTGTGTTTTGCTGGGTTATACTCTGGTTTCTCTTTAGAATTACTAAATCTTTTGCATTTTATTAAAGATTTCTGTGGAGGGGAACAACCATGAGTTTTGGTGAATTTTTTGGTGCCTGGCTAATGCCAGGCCTCCTTGGTGAAAAATAGCTTGTGATGCTTTGATTTGGAAAGGCAAGCAAATGGCTTTAATGTTGTTGTTGTTGTTGGTGGTGGTGGTAAATGCGGCCTTGAAAACTATTTGATAGTCTTGATCCACCTATGCATATATTTGCCCCCAATTCCATGGCCGTGCATCTTATAATGTTCTGATGAAGCCGATTGTTATGCATGCCTGCTGATTCCCGCCCATATGCAGCTGCACAGACATGCAAATTTCAATGTCTTGGAGTCACCATGAGTTGAACAGCATCTATGTTCTGCCGGGCCATGCATCTTATATTGTCCTGATGAAGCTGATTGTTACGTGTGCCTGCTGATTCCCGCCCTCATGCAGCTGCACAGATATGCAAATTAGGGTGTCTTGGAGTCACCATGAGTTGAACAGCATCTGTGTTCTGCCGGGCTGTGCGTCTTATATTGTTCTGATGAAGCTGATTGTTACGCGTCCCTGCTGATTCCCGCCCCCATGCAGCTGCACAGATATGCAAATTAGGGTGTCTTGGAGTCACCATAAGTTGAACAGCATCTGTATGCTGCCGGGCCGTGCGTCTTATATTGTTCTGATGAAGCTGATTGTTACGCGTCCCTGCTGATTCCCACCCCCATGCAGCAGCACAGACATGCAAATTAGGCTGTCTTGGAGTCACCATAAGTTGAACAGCATCTGTGTTTTGCTGGGTTATACTCTGGTTTCTCTTTAGAATTACTAAATCTTTTGCATTTTATTAAAGATTTCTGTGGAGGGGAACAACCATGAGTTTTGGTGAATTTTTTGATGCCTGGCTAATGCCGGGCCTCCTTGGTGAAAAATAGCTTGCGATCCTTTGATTTGGAAAGGCAAGCAGATGGCTTTAATGTTGTTGTTGTTGGTGGTGGTAAATGCGGCCTTGAAAACTATTTGATAGTCTTGATCCACCTATGCATATATTTGCCCCCAATTCCATGGCTGTGCGTCTTATATTGTTCTGATGAAGCCGATTGTTATGCATGCCTGCTGATTCGTGCCCATAGCTTCACAGACATGCAAATTTGAATGTCTTGGAGTCACCATGACTTGAACAGCATCTATGTTCTGCCGGGCCATGCATCTTATATTGGCCTGATGAAGCTGATTGTTACGTGTGCCTGCTGATTCCCTTCCCCATGCAGCTGCACAGATATGCAAATTAGGGTGTCTTGGAGTCACCATGAGTTGAACAGCATCTGTGTTCTGCCGGGCTGTGCGTCTTATATTGTTCTGATGAAGCTGATTGTTACGTGTCCCTGCTGATTCCCGCCCCCATGCAGCTGCACAGATATGCAAATTAGGGTGTCTTGGAGTCACCATAAGTTGAACAGCATCTGTGTTTTGCTGGGTTATACTCTGGTTTCTCTTTAGAATTACTAAATCTTTTGCATTTTATTAAAGATTTCTGTGGAGGGGAACAACCATGAGTTTTGGTGAATTTTTTGGTGCCTGGCTAATGCCAGGCCTCCTTGGTGAAAAATAGCTTGTGATGCTTTGATTTGGAAAGGCAAGCAAATGGCTTTAATGTTGTTGTTGTTGTTGGTGGTGGTAAATGCGGCCTTGAAAACTATTTGATTGTCTTGATCCACCTATGCATATATTTGCCCCCAATTCCATGGCCGTGCATCTTATAATGTTCTGATGAAGCCGATTGTTATGCATGCCTGCTGATTCCCGCCCATATGCAGCTGCACAGACATGCAAATTTCAATGTCTTGGAGTCACCATGAGTTGAACAGCATCTATGTTCTGCCGGGCCATGCATCTTATATTGTCCTGATGAAGCTGATTGTTACGTGTGCCTGCTGATTCCCGCCCTCATGCAGCTGCACAGATATGCAAATTAGGGTGTCTTGGAGTCACCATGAGTTGAACAGCATCTGTGTTCTGCCGGGCCGTGCGTCTTATATTGTTCTGATGAAGCTGATTGTTACGCGTCCCTGCTGATTCCCACCCCCATGCAGCAGCACAGACATGCAAATTAGGCTGTCTTGGAGTCACCATAAGTTGAACAGCATCTGTGTTTTGCTGGGTTATACTCTGGTTTCTCTTTAGAATTACTAAATCTTTTGCATTTTATTAAAGATTTCTGTGGAGGGGAACAACCATGAGTTTTGGTGAATTTTTTGGTGCCTGGCTAATGCCAGGCCTCCTTGGTGAAAAATAGCTTGTGATGCTTTGATTTGGAAAGGCAAGCAAATGGCTTTAATGTTGTTGTTGTTGTTGGTGGTGGTAAATGCGGCCTTGAAAACTATTTGATTGTCTTGATCCACCTATGCATATATTTGCCCCCAATTCCATGGCCGTGCATCTTATAATGTTCTGATGAAGCCGATTGTTATGCATGCCTGCTGATTCCCGCCCATATGCAGCTGCACAGACATGCAAATTTCAATGTCTTGGAGTCACCATGAGTTGAACAGCATCTATGTTCTGCCGGGCCATGCATCTTATATTGTCCTGATGAAGCTGATTGTTACGTGTGCCTGCTGATTCCCGCCCTCATGCAGCTGCACAGATATGCAAATTAGGGTGTCTTGGAGTCACCATGAGTTGAACAGCATCTGTGTTCTGCCGGGCTGTGCGTCTTATATTGTTCTGATGAAGCTGATTGTTACGCGTCCCTGCTGATTCCCGCCCCATGCAGCTGCACAGATATGCAAATTAGGGTGTCTTGGAGTCACCATAAGTTGAACAGCATCTGTATGCTGCCGGGCCGTGCGTCTTATATTGTTCTGATGAAGCTGATTGTTACGCGTCCCTGCTGATTCCCACCCCCATGCAGCAGCACAGACATGCAAATTAGGCTGTCTTGGAGTCACCATAAGTTGAACAGCATCTGTGTTTTGCTGGGTTATACTCTGGTTTCTCTTTAGAATTACTAAATCTTTTGCATTTTATTAAAGATTTCTGTGGAGGGGAACAACCATGAGTTTTGGTGAATTTTTTGATGCCTGGCTAATGCCGGGCCTCCTTGGTGAAAAAAATCTTGAGATCCCTTGATTTGGAAGGGCAAGCAGATGGCTTTAATGTTGTTGTTGTTGGTGGTGGTAAATGCGGCCTTGAAAACTATTTGATAGTCTTGATCCACCTATGCATATATTTGCCCCCAATTCCATGGCTGTGCGTCTTATATTGTTCTGATGAAGCCGATTGTTATGCATGCCTGCTGATTCGTGCCCATAGCTTCACAGACATGCAAATTTGAATGTCTTGGAGTCACCATGACTTGAACAGCATCTATGTTCTGCCGGGCCATGCATCTTATATTGGCCTGATGAAGCTGATTGTTACGTGTGCCTGCTGATTCCCTTCCCCATGCAGCTGCACAGATATGCAAATTAGGGTGTCTTGGAGTCACCATAAGTTGAACAGCATCTGTGTTCTGCCGGGCTGTGCGTCTTATATTGTTCTGATGAAGCTGATTGTTACGCGTCCCTGCTGATTCCCGCCCCAATGCAGCTGCACAGATATGCAAATTAGGGTGTCTTGGAGTCACCATAAGTTGAACAGCATCTGTGTTTTGCTGGGTTATACTCTGGTTTCTCTTTAGAATTACTAAATCTTTTGCATTTTATTAAAGATTTCTGTGGAGGGGAACAACCATGAGTTTTGGTGAATTTTTTGGTGCCTGGCTAATGCCAGGCCTCCTTGGTGAAAAATAGCTTGTGATGCTTTGATTTGGAAAGGCAAGCAAATGGCTTTAATGTTGTTGTTGTTGTTGGTGGTGGTAAATGCGGCCTTGAAAACTATTTGATTGTCTTGATCCACCTATGCATATATTTGCCCCCAATTCCATGGCCGTGCATCTTATAATGTTCTGATGAAGCCGATTGTTATGCATGCCTGCTGATTCCCGCCCATATGCAGCTGCACAGACATGCAAATTTCAATGTCTTGGAGTCACCATGAGTTGAACAGCATCTATGTTCTGCCGGGCCATGCATCTTATATTGTCCTGATGAAGCTGATTGTTACGTGTGCCTGCTGATTCCCGCCCTCATGCAGCTGCACAGATATGCAAATTAGGGTGTCTTGGAGTCACCATGAGTTGAACAGCATCTGTGTTCTGCCGGGCCGTGCGTCTTATATTGTTCTGATGAAGCTGATTGTTACGCGTCCCTGCTGATTCCCACCCCCATGCAGCAGCACAGACATGCAAATTAGGCTGTCTTGGAGTCACCATAAGTTGAACAGCATCTGTGTTTTGCTGGGTTATACTCTGGTTTCTCTTTAGAATTACTAAATCTTTTGCATTTTATTAAAGATTTCTGTGGAGGGGAACAACCATGAGTTTTGGTGAATTTTTTGGTGCCTGGCTAATGCCAGGCCTCCTTGGTGAAAAATAGCTTGTGATGCTTTGATTTGGAAAGGCAAGCAAATGGCTTTAATGTTGTTGTTGTTGTTGGTGGTGGTAAATGCGGCCTTGAAAACTATTTGATAGTCTTGATCCACCTATGCATATATTTGCCCCCAATTCCATGGCCGTGCATCTTATAATGTTCTGATGAAGCCGATTGTTATGCATGCCTGCTGATTCCCGCCCATATGCAGCTGCACAGACATGCAAATTTCAATGTCTTGGAGTCACCATGAGTTGAACAGCATCTATGTTCTGCCGGGCCATGCATCTTATATTGTCCTGATGAAGCTGATTGTTACGTGTGCCTGCTGATTCCCGCCCTCATGCAGCTGCACAGATATGCAAATTAGGGTGTCTTGGAGTCACCATGAGTTGAACAGCATCTGTGTTCTGCCGGGCTGTGCGTCTTATATTGTTCTGATGAAGCTGATTGTTACGCGTCCCTGCTGATTCCCGCCCCCATGCAGCTGCACAGATATGCAAATTAGGGTGTCTTGGAGTCACCATAAGTTGAACAGCATCTGTATGCTGCCGGGCCGTGCGTCTTATATTGTTCTGATGAAGCTGATTGTTACGCGTCCCTGCTGATTCCCACCCCCATGCAGCAGCACAGACATGCAAATTAGGCTGTCTTGGAGTCACCATAAGTTGAACAGCATCTGTGTTTTGCTGGGTTATACTCTGGTTTCTCTTTAGAATTACTAAATCTTTTGCATTTTATTAAAGATTTCTGTGGAGGGGAACAACCATGAGTTTTGGTGAATTTTTTGATGCCTGGCTAATGCCGGGCCTCCTTGGTGAAAAATAGCTTGCGATCCTTTGATTTGGAAAGGCAAGCAGATGGCTTTAATGTTGTTGTTGTTGGTGGTGGTAAATGCGGCCTTGAAAACTATTTGATAGTCTTGATCCACCTATGCATATATTTGCCCCCAATTCCATGGCCGTGCGTCTTATATTGTTCTGATGAAGCCGATTGTTATGCATGCCTGCTGATTCGTGCCCATAGCTTCACAGACATGCAAATTTGAATGTCTTGGAGTCACCATGACTTGAACAGCATCTATGTTCTGCCGGGCCATGCATCTTATATTGGCCTGATGAAGCTGATTGTTACGTGTGCCTGCTGATTCCCTTCCCCATGCAGCTGCACAGATATGCAAATTAGGGTGTCTTGGAGTCACCATGAGTTGAACAGCATCTGTATGCTGCCGGGCCGTGCGTCTTATATTGTTCTGATGAAGCTGATTGTTACGCGTCCCTGCTGATTCCCACCCCCATGCAGCAGCACAGACATGCAAATTAGGCTGTCTTGGAGTCACCATAAGTTGAACAGCATCTGTGTTTTGCTGGGTTATACTCTGGTTTCTCTTTAGAATTACTAAATCTTTTGCATTTTATTAAAGATTTCTGTGGAGGGGAACAACCATGAGTTTTGGTGAATTTTTTGATGCCTGGCTAATGCCGGGCCTCCTTGGTGAAAAAAATCTTGAGATCCTTTAATTTGGAAGGGCAAGCAGATGGCTTTAATGTTGTTGTTGTTGGTGGTGGTAAATGCGGCCTTGAAAACTATTTGATAGTCTTGATCCACCTATGCATATATTTGCCCCCAATTCCATGGCCGTGCGTCTTATATTGTTCTGATGAAGCCGATTGTTATGCATGCCTGCTGATTCGTGCCCATAGCTTCACAGACATGCAAATTTGAATGTCTTGGAGTCACCATGACTTGAACAGCATCTATGTTCTGCCGGGCCATGCATCTTATATTGGCCTGATGAAGCTGATTGTTACGTGTGCCTGCTGATTCCCTTCCCCATGCAGCTGCACAGATATGCAAATTAGGGTGTCTTGGAGTCACCATGAGTTGAACAGCATCTGTGTTCTGCCGGGCTGTGCGTCTTATATTGTTCTGATGAAGCTGATTGTTACGCGTCCCTGCTGATTCCCGCCCCCATGCAGCTGCACAGATATGCAAATTAGGGTGTCTTGGAGTCACCATAAGTTGAACAGCATCTGTGTTTTGCTGGGTTATACTCTGGTTTCTCTTTAGAATTACTAAATCTTTTGCATTTTATTAAAGATTTCTGTGGAGGGGAACAACCATGAGTTTTGGTGAATTTTTTGGTGCCTGGCTAATGCCAGGCCTCCTTGGTGAAAAATAGCTTGTGATGCTTTGATTTGGAAAGGCAAGCAGATGGCTTTAATGTTGTTGTTGTTGGTGGTGGTAAATGCGGCCTTGAAAACTATTTGATAGTCTTGATCCACCTATGCATATATTTGCCCCCAATTCCATGGCCGTGCGTCTTATATTGTTCTGATGAAGCCGATTGTTATGCATGCCTGCTGATTCGTGCCCATAGCTTCACAGACATGCAAATTTGAATGTCTTGGAGTCACCATGACTTGAACAGCATCTATGTTCTGCCGGGCCATGCATCTTATATTGGCCTGATGAAGCTGATTGTTACGTGTGCCTGCTGATTCCCTTCCCCATGCAGCTGCACAGATATGCAAATTAGGGTGTCTTGGAGTCACCATGAGTTGAACAGCATCTGTGTTCTGCCGGGCCTGTGCGTCTTATATTGTTCTGATGAAGCTGATTGTTACGCGTCCCTGCTGATTCCCGCCCCCATGCAGCTGCACAGATATGCAAATTAGGGTGTCTTGGAGTCACCATAAGTTGAACAGCATCTGTGTTTTGCTGGGTTATACTCTGGTTTCTCTTTAGAATTACTAAATCTTTTGCATTTTATTAAAGATTTCTGTGGAGGGGAACAACCATGAGTTTTGGTGAATTTTTTGGTGCCTGGCTAATGCCAGGCCTCCTTGGTGAAAAATAGCTTGTGATGCTTTGATTTGGAAAGGCAAGCAAATGGCTTTAATGTTGTTGTTGTTGGTGGTGGTAAATGCGGCCTTGAAAACTATTTGATAGTCTTGATCCACCTATGCATATATTTGCCCCCAATTCCATGGCCGTGCATCTTATAATGTTCTGATGAAGCCGATTGTTATGCATGCCTGCTGATTCGTGCCCATAGCTTCACAGACATGCAAATTTGAATGTCTTGGAGTCACCATGACTTGAATAGCATCTATGTTCTGCCGGGCCATGCATCTTATATTGTCCTGATGAAGCTGATTGTTACGTGTGCCTGCTGATTCCTGCCCCCATGCAGCTGCACAGTTGAACAGCATCTATGTTCTGCCGGGCCGTGCGTCTTATATTGTTCTGACCCGTTTATGTGTGTGTGTTTTTTTTGATGTGTGTGTGTGTAATTTGGGTGTGTTTTCCACACCATGAGCTTTTCAATAGTACATTTTACTAAAGATTTCCGTGGAGAGAAAAAAACATTTCATTTCAACCAGTGAATTGTTTGATGCCGGGCTTCCTTAATATGGTGAAAAAAAGTTGCTCAACCTCATGGTGACACCAAGACAGCCTAATTTGCATGTCTATGCAGCTGCATGGGGGCAGGAATCAGCAGGCATGCATAACAATCGGCTTTTTTCAGAACAATATAAGGCGCACGGCCATGGAATTGGGGGCAAATATATGCGTAGGTAAACCAAGACCATCAAATTGTTTTCTAGACCAACACCAACACCAACAACAACATTAACACCGTCTACATGCCTTTCCGAATCAAAGGAACTCAAGCTTTTATTCACCATATTAAGGAAGCCCGGCATTAGCCAGGCTTTAAAAAATTCACCGAAACTCATGGTTGTTCCTCTCCACGGAAATCTTCAGTAAAAGGCAATATTTAAGTTTAAGGACAGGGAGAATCTCGCTGCGGAGTACCAGTGTTTTCCCTTCGATGGTAAGTTCTCTGTTGCTCCAAATTCCAAACTTCTGTCTCATCTTAGCCAGTCTTTCCTCCCAGGACTTCAGGGCTGCGCCCTCCGCTCCAAACCAGACTCCAAAGATTTTGATGAAGTCCGCTTTGAGGCTGAACGGTATGGGTGCAGAAGAAGGCAGGAACCACTTTCCGAAGAGCATGATTTCCGACTTCCCTCAGTTGACCTTTGCCCCTGAAGCTTGGCCAAAGTCCTCGCACGTCTGGACGAGTGTGTCGATGGAGCGCTGGTCGGCACAGAACACCGTCACGTCATCCATGTAGAGCGAGCACTTGACCTCCCGTCTTTCTGGTCCTGGTGCGGTAATCCCTCTGATCTCTGGGTTCCGTCTGATGCTTTGGGCGAATAGCTCTATACAGCAAACAAAAAGCAGAGGTGAGAGAGGGCAGCCTTGTCTGACCCCCGAGAGAACCTCGAAGGGGTCAGTTTTCCAACCATTTACAAACACCAAACTACAAATGTCTTTATACATTACATTCACATATGAACAAAACAGTTCCCCAAGACCAAGCCTGCGCAGGGTTCTGCACATGAACTCATGGGAGACACGGTCAAAGGCCTTCTCCTGGTCAAGACTGACCAGGGACGCGTGCACACGGCGGTCCTGGATGTACTGGACCGTGTCCCTGACAAGCGCGAGGCTGTCTGCAATCCTTCTGCCAGGAATGTCACAAGTTTGATCCGGGTGGATGATCTGTTCGATGACAGATTTCAGCCTGTTGGCCAAAACCTTTGGCGAGGATTTTGTAGTCCACGTTCAAAAGAGAGATCGGACGCCAATGTTTCAGGTCCGATCTCTCCCCTTTGCGCTTATACAAAATCGTGATCATCCCCTCTCTCAGTGAAGGAGGCATTCTACCCTCCACCACCATCTCCTCATACAGCTCGAGGTCCCACAGGGCTACATAAAGCTCAACTGGGAGACCATCGCAGCCCGGGGTCCTGCCCTGCCTAAAGGATTTAGCGGCAGAGTGCAGCTCCTCCAACACCAGGGGGGCGTTGACGGCCGATGAACCTGCAGGATCAATTTGGTTAGTGATACCTGACAGGAACCTGTCGGCTGCCTCCGAGTCCGTTTCTTTCGGGGAGTAGAGGTTGCTGTAGTAGTCTTCAACTACTTGCATTACAGCCTTACAGGGGAACTTCTGGAGAGTTCCGGTCTCATCACGCAGTTCTGACAAGGGAGTGTGTCCTGAATGGAGTTTCCTGAAAAAGAAAGCGTTACACTTCTCACCTTTCTCAAGATTCTCCACCTTGGCACGGAAGACAATGTGCCTGGATTCTTCCTCAAAGTACCCTTTCAGGCTCTTCTTGGTGTCCTCCAGGTCCTGCCTAACGTCCCACCCGCAGTGGTGAAGGTCCTGCAGGGACTGAAACTCACGTTGCAGTCTCCTGAGTTACTTCTTCCTTGCACACATTTGCTGTCGTCCCCTTGCCTGAAAGAAGCTGTGCAGCTTAACTTTCAAAACCTCCCACCAATCACTTACCTTTCCGAAGAATCTCTTTTCCTCCGTCCAAGAGGCATAGGCCTCCCAGAGTTCCCCCATCAATTCCTCATTTTCCAGCAGGGTGCCATTCAGCTTCCAGGAACCTGGTCCGTGAGCAAAGCTCTCGCCCAGTTCACCCCGAACATACACAGTGGGCCAAATTCTCAAAAACCTGTGTAAATTTAGGATTATCTAACTTATGTCATTTAAGTTACGGCGCCCTAAGTTGGTGTCGTAAGTACCGTATTCTCAGCGCATTTGCGCACAAAATTGCGCCATCCTTAACCTAAGTTTCAATGCGTAAGGCGTGGTTATGGCAAGTGGGAATGAAGTGGGCGTGCCTCATTGTAATGAGCCATGACCCCATGCAAATGAAGTGCCGGCCGTACTGCGCATGCGCGCACGAATCTGGACCTCACTGCGCATGTGCAGAACTTTGGTCATCGCAATCAGTGAGATAGGTAAAAGGCCAAGCGTACTTAGTTTGAAGATCGCCCTGTGTCTAAATAGCCCCAGTCAAACAGACTTCTATTGCAAAAGTATTTCCCTGTGTTCCCGTCCTAAAGCAAGTTGCTTCTGCTTTGAACGTTTGTCAGTGTTTGTTGGTAAGATTTGTTTGTGAGAAAAGTGTTTGTGGAGTTGGAGGGTATAGTTGGTGTTTGTTTTTGCTAATTTGTTCTTTGTTTTGATTGTTTGCCTGTTTGTTTTTGATAAGTGTTTCTTTTTTGGTGTGTGTTCGTTTTCCTTTTTTGCCTGTTTGTTTTTGAATTTAGAGTAGCTGTCTTTTTTTTTTTTTTTTAGCTTGTTTTTATTTTCTTTGTTGTGTGTGTGTATTGTTGTTTGTTTTTTGGGTGAGTTCCCTGTTGCTGGGTGTTGTCTGTCATGGCTCCCAAGCGCAGGAAGCTTAATTTTACCCTGGCAGAGAAGCATATACTTGCTCAGGGCGTCATTAAATATGGGCGATTTCTCCATGGCCCTGAGAGCCACAACACCACCCCGGCCAGGAGGAAGGAGATCCTTAAAAAGATCACCGATCGGATCAATGCGGCGGGGGGGGGAGAGACCAGGACCATCGCTGGAGTTCAAAAAAAAAAAAATGACTTGAGGAGCGTGTCCCGGAACAAGCTGGCAACGCTGCATGCCCATACCAGGGGCACTGGAGGAGGGGGACCCTGCCCAGTCAGGATGAGTGAGGAGGAATGGGCAGTGGCCCAGTGTTTCCACCCACAGCAGGTGGTGGGCCTGCCTGGCTTTGACAATGATCCTCTTATGAGGACAGGTAATTTTTTGGAATTTCTATCTGGTGATTAGCATGTGTGGGTGGGGGAAGGGAAGATGTGCCAAGTGTGTGGATCCAACAACCTGTGATTGTTTTGTGTCCTCCCCAGATGGCCAGGAGGTTGCAGCCCCATCAGCCCAGGAGGTGGCAGCCCCATCAGCCCAGGAGGTGGCAGGCCCATCAGGGCAGGAGGTTGCTGGCCCATCAGTGCAGGAGGTGGCAGCCCCATCAGGTCAGGAGGTTGCTGGCCCATCAGGGCAGGAGGTGGCAGCCCCATCAGGTCAGGAGGTTGCTGGCCCATCAGGGCAGGCTGCTGCACCACCCCCAAGACAGGCTGATGCAGAGTCCCAAGAAGGGCAGGATTCGCCATGGGAGGGGAGTGCCCACAACTCCCCTAATTTGGATGTTGAGTGGGAGGAGGATGAGGGGGAGGAAGATGACAATATTGGGATTGGGCAGCAAATCATGATGGGCCAAGATATGACCTTTGAGTCATCCCCTGAGGGAACCCCACAGGCGCCCAGCAGTCAGGCCACCATCATGGGTCGCCCCTTCCAACCCTCCTCCAACATGCAGCAGCACCCATGGCTCACTCCAACTCCTCCTCCAAGGCCACAAGCCTCAAGGGCAAGTAGGAGGCCGACCCCGGAAAACAGGGGGGGGGTTGGTGCGTCTGCCGGTCAGTCTGTTGAGGGACAATGTCCGGCAGACCCGCAGTCTGTCTGCAATCCAAAAAACTATGACCAAGGTGGAGCACAGCCTGGGTGCAATGAGGGAGTCACTGGGTGAGGTGGCCACCAACTCAGTGGGGGTCATCACGTGTTTGTGGGACCTGAAAAACGCAACAACAGGCGTGGCCCAGGAGGTGACTGCCCTCACCCAGGCTGTGCAGGCCAATACCCGGGCTGTGCAGGCCAATACCCGGGCTGGCCAGGCTAATACGGCTGATATTACTTCCTGTCTGACAAGGATAGCCGTTGCCTTGGAGGGAAGGCCAGCAGGAGGACAGACACCAGGGGAGGCTCCTTCTTCTCCTGCACAGACCCCCCCCCATGAAAATACTCCCTCCCCTGCACAGACCCCCCCCATGAAAATACTCCCTCCCCTGTACAGACCCCCCCCCCATGAAAATACTCCCTCCCCTGCACAGACCCCCCCGGTGAAGATCCCCCAGTCGGCCGTGGCCGTCCCCGTGGCCGTGCCCGTGGGCAGCCCAGAAGGAGCACTCGGCAACATCCTTAAGTTGCAGGGGTACTTTTGATTTTTTTTTTATTATTATTTATTTTTTTGCTACTGTACTTATGATTTGGTTTATGTGTGTGAATGATGTGTGAATGTGGGGGGGTGGCATTCCTGAAAACATAAGGGTGTCACCCTCAGTTTTGGTGGAGTATGGATCCCCAGGACCAGGGAGAAGTCATCCTAGGTTCCTGAATGGTGTATGAATGCACAGTGACATAATTGGAGCCGTGGCGGGGCGTTACTGCTCCCAAGTACCAAGGGGGGGGGGGTACTTGGATCTAATCCAATTCGATGTGCATGTGATGTGTCTGTGCTAGGGACCACAGTGACGTGCATTCATGCATTCTCATTGTGAGATAATTAATGTGCGTTTTGTACCAAAAAAAAAACATTCTCATTGTCATATAAGTAATGTGCATTTTATGTGCAAAGAAAATGTTTAAAGGTCACATAATCTCTGTGATTTATTCTGGGCAAAGCAAAAAAATAAAGATAATTAGGGTCCATTTACTGGGCAAAGATGCCTTCAGCCAGTTGTCTCCTTATTACCTGGCCCTCAGCAGTCCGGGTAGAGGGGTTTGGGGGGGGGGGATTGCCTGGGTGGGGGGTTAGGTCAGGACATATATCAACATGCAGGCCCCTTCTCACAGCATAATTATGGAGGATGCAACATGCCCCAATAATTTGGCAGACAAAGTCTGGGGAATACAAGAGTGTACCCCCAGTCTTGTCAAGGCATCTAAATCTGGACTTGAGAAGGCCAAATGTCCGCTCTACTATTGCCCGGGTCTGGATGTGCACCTCGTTGAATTTGCGTTCTCCAGGTGTTTGGGGGTTCCTAAAGGGGGTCATCAGGTGGGGTCCCAAGGCATATCCAGAGTCACCTGTAAGGGAAAAGACAGGAGGATATTAGTCATGCATGTGCCCCTTGTGATGTCTGCATCACGGGGGGGGGCATACCTGACACCAATGTCACTCACCAATCAGCCAGCTGTCTCCATACACATTCTGCTCCAAGTCTTGGTAGATCTTGGTCTGCCGTAGGATGTAACTGTCGTAGCACGACCCTGGAAACTTGGCACAAACGTGCCAGATGAGGCCATGGGCATCTACGATCACCTGGACATTGATTGAATGCCAGCCTTTCCTGTTTCTGAACAGGTGTTCAGTTTCATGGGGGGGATGTAGTGCCACATGGGTGCAGTCTATCGCCCCGATGGTCCTTGGGAAGCCAGCAATGTTATAGAAGTCTGTCATGGCTTGCAGACGCTGCTCCTCCTGGGTGGGCATCACAAACTGGTTGGTCATGCGCCGCAGTATGGCAGGGACCACCTGATGGACACATTTGCTCATTGTTAACTGCACCATCCCAGCCAGACCTCCAGATGCACGCTGGAATGAGCCACTGGCTAAAAAATGGAGGGTTGCCATCACTTTATGAAGAGGTGTCAGGGCATGGGAGCGTCTGGTTGGGGTGATAAGATCCTCATGAAGAAGTTGGGTGATCTCCAGGATGGCTTCCCTATCGAACCTGTAGTTGCCATACACCTCATAATCAGGCATTTGCAAAAGATCACGCCGTGGACGATAAACTCTCGCCTGTGCCCTCATCCATCTCCTCTGTGCCCTCCTCCTCCTTTGTGCCTGTAAGGCAGCAAGTGCCGTCAGAATCATAGCTGGCCCTGGCATTTTTACACAAAGATCCTTCTCAACTATAGCTCTAAGCTCTAGTCACTACCTACAGCAAACCCTTCCACAGCATGTGTAAAATTAGGGCTGGTTTTATAATGTGGAAATTTAGTCAGAAAAACTAACAGGTGCGCACAGGGCGGAAAATACGGCGCACACACTTAATTTTGAGAATCGCCCTAACTCCCTCATTTGCATCTTTGCCTATCAAAAACAGCGGCGAGCCTAGCGTAATTTGCGCCCGGGGATGCGCAGGTGTAACTAATTTAAGTACGGCTGAAAATACGGAAATGTTTGCTTAACTCGTTTTGAAAATCGTGCGCAAATATACGCGCCGTGTAAATTTAGAAAACTTGAGTTAAGTCTGCGTATCTCTTTTGGGAATCAGGCCCAGTATTTTTACCATTTAGCCATTTGCCTGTTATTTTAGTAAAATATAATAGAATAAAAGAAAATTTATATTCTGCACATGTACCTATAATACCTACCACTTTCTTTATACATACACACACACACACACACACACACACACATATATATATATATATACACATACACACACACATATATATATATATATATAATGTATGTATGTGTGTATATATATATATATATATATATATATATATGTGTGTGTGTGTATGTGTGTATATATATATATATATATATATATATATATATATATATATATATATATATATATATATATATATATATATATATATATATATATATATATATATATATATATATATATATGTGTGTGTTATAAAATATATATTATACAATATAACACACACAAAATATATATATATATATATATATATATATATATATATATATATATATATATATATATATACACACACACACACACACACACACACACACACACACACACACACATATATATATATATATATATATATATATATATATATATATATATATATATATATATATATATATATATATATATTTGTCTGTGTGTGTATGTATGTATGTATGTATATATATATAATTTTGTGTGTGTGTGTGTGTGTGTGTGTGTTATATTATATAATATATATTTTATAACACACACACACACACACATATATATATATTGTAAGGTGTTAGCTCGGTATCGGGGTGTGTGACCCCTTGGATCGGTTCACTACACACTGAATTTATACAGACTGGCAGTCGAAGACGGTTGAAAACAAAGATTTTGGTTTATTCTTCCATCTTGCTGGAAACAAGTGCAAGCATCCAAACAGCATAAGCAAAATCAAACATAAAATAAAGCCTGGCCACTTGGGGCGTCTATCGTCACCACACAGGAACCTATCTATGGAGTCTGGCACAGCCTAGTGCTGGGCAGACACTGCTGGACTCGTACAGCAAAAAAACAATAGTCTTGATTTTTATCACACAGAAAAAACAATCCTCGCCTCACCACCTCAGAAGACTTTCAGTACACTGCTCTCAAAGCCTCAGGATGCAGCAATCCTCTGGATTACTTATAGAGGCCTTAATTGCCTCCTTCTGAACAGCTGAAGTTTTCCAACGCCCTTAGACCTTTTCTGGCTACTTTTGCAGCCAACGCCTAATAACAATTGGTGTATTGTCTAAACAAGGCAGAAATGTATGTCCTGTCTGACAACACCCACAGATTTACCTGACTTCCTGTCATATATATATCAGGACTGTATATAGCACTACCCCCATAAGAGCTGCTGGTTAGTTTTGGGCCTGCACGTTACCTCAACCTTTATCATCTAGGGGAAGAAAGTCTGAAAGAACTCCAATGTCCGCAACACAAGATGTAAAACCTTTAGCTGTCAGGTTTTATTCTTTAGCTCAAAACTTGTGAAGAAGGTAGAAGGATGAAGGGGAAAGGGAAGGTTCAGGTACACAGTACAGATCACTGGGGAAAAACCCCTGAACTCCAAAGTCATTCACCACTCCACTCTTGAGTGGGTATTGCTCACCCGGATAGACCCCTCTCCCCTGGCCTAGCAGACAGAATGATGCACGAACCAGTTCGATAACAGTCTCTGCCACAGACTGATTAAGAACAAATTGAACAGTCCGGAATCCTCTGTCACAGGATGTAATACCCAAACTTCCAGCCGTACAGTTAAAGAGCCTTTAAGCCGACTCGGCGAACTGTAGGACAACTTGAGTCGTGGATCCCCTCCTTAATAAGGTCACCAGGCCTATCCCGAGACATAAGCCTTCTGCTTGGTCTCCTCCAGGGCAGGTCCTCCCCTGGTTTCCTTCATTAAAGTGTAGCTTCCTTCGCTTAGATCAGTGTTTCTCAATTCCAGTCCTCAGGCCCCCCCCAACAGGTCAGGTTTTCAGGATTTCCCTCAGATGAAAAGGCTGTGGTGATTACTAAGGCAGTGAAACTGATCAAATCACCTGTGCAAAATAATGGAAATCCTGAAAACCTGACCTGTTGGGGGGGCCTGAGGACTGGAATTGAGAAACACTGGCTTAGATGGACAGCTTGGGATCCCTCTTGATTCGTAGGCCCCAGTCAGCATAACCGGGCCTACTAGTAGAGATGCAGCCTCGGGCCAACGTGGTTCAGGGGCTGAAAATCACACAACACATACCTCGTGCCAGGAGGGCCACGAGGCGAATGACCCCAAAACACACACACACACACACACACACACACACACACACACACACAGTAGTATCTCACAAAAAGTGATCACACCCCTCATATTTTTGTAAATTTATTATATCTTTTCATGTGACAACACTGATGAAATGACACTTTGCTACAAATATAAATTAGTGAGTGTACAGCTTGTATAACAGTGTCAATTTGTTGTTACCTCAAAATAACTCACACAGCCATCAATGTCTAAACTGCTGGCAACAAAAGTAATTTACACCCCATGTGAAAATGTCCAAATTGGGCTCAAAGTGTCAATATTTTGTATGGCCACCATTATTTTCCAGCACTGCCTTAACCCTCTTGGCCATGGAGTTCACCAGAGCTTCACAGGTTGCCACTGGAGTCCTCTTCTACTCCTCCACGACGACATCATGGAGCTGGTGAGTGTTAGAGACCTTGCACTTCTCTATCTTCCATTTGAGGATACCCCACAGATGCTCAATAGGGTTTAGGTCTGGAGACATGCTTGGCCAGTCCATCACCTTCACCCTCAGCTCAAGGCAGTGATCTTCCTGGAGGTGTGTTTGGGGTCATTATGTTGGAATACCCTGCGACCCAGTCTCCAAAGTACATGTTGGCATTCATGGTTCCCTCAATAAACTGTAGCTCTCCAGTGCCCGCACCACTCATGCAGTCCCATGACCATGAGAATCCCTCCACCATGCTTGACTGTAGGCAAGACACACTTTGTGCTCCTCGCCTGGTTGCCTCAACACACGCTTGACACCATCTGAACCAAATACCTTTATCTTGGTCTCGCACCACTTGGACCACAGGACATGGTTCCAGTAATCCATGTCTTAAGTCTGCTTGTCTTCAGCAAACGTTTTGAGAGCTTTCTTGTGCATCATCTGTAAAAGAGGCTTCCTTCTGGGACGACAGCCATGCAGACCAATTTCATGCAGTGTGCGGCGTATGGTCTGAGCACCGACAGGCTGACCTCCCACCCTTTCAACCACTGCAGCAATGCTGGCAGCACTCATACATCAATTTCCCAAAGACAACCTCTGGATATGATGCTGAGCGTGTGCACTTAACTTCTTTGGTCGACCATGGTGAGGCCTGTTCCGAGTGGCACCTGTCCTGTTAAACCGTGTATGGTCTTGGCCACCATGCTACAGCTCAGTTTCGGGGTCTTGGCAATCTTCTTATAGCCTAGGCCATCTTGATGTAGAGCAACAATTCTTTTTTTCAGATCCTCAGAGTTCTTTGTCATGAGATGCCATGTTGAACCTCCAGTGACCAGTATGAAAGAGTGACAGTAATCACACCAAATTTAACACACCTGCTCCCCCATCACACCTGAGACCTTGTAAAACTTGTGAGTCACATGACACTGGGGAAAGAAAATGGCTAATTGGGCCCAATTTGGACATTTTTACTTAGGGGTGTACTCACTTTTTTGGTCAGCGGTTTAGAGATTAATGGCTGTCTGTTGAGTTATTTTGAGGGGACAGCAAATTTACACTGTTATACAAGATGTACACTCACTACTTTGCTACAGTGCAACGTGTAATTTCTTTAGTGTTGTCACATAAAAATATATAATAATGTATTTACAAAAAAGTGAGGGGTGTACTCACTTTTGTGAGATATATAATTGATTGGCTTTTCAATAGTGAGCTCAGACAGGATATACAATGGTCTTATATTACATAAATGATCAAGGATTGCCTAAAAGGGAGACAGCCAGTGGCAGCTGGTGCCCAATTTTTTTGGGGGTGGCCCGCGGCCCCCAGCCAGCCAACTGCATAACCACACACTTATCCCATCCAGGTGGCGGCTTCTCTACCCTGCGTAGATTAGGGGCCGGGCGCATGGATTAGGGGGCGGCAGCCCTAATGGACAGGCCGCCACTGGAGGCAGCATTGGGGATAGCTGAACAGACTGAAGTAGGGAGTATATTTTTGATTTTATATGTGAAATACAAAAGTAATTCAGGACAGGAAATACTGCATTGTTAGAACTAGAGCAGAGATTCTGGTAATCACAAATGTTTATTGGTGACTGGTTTTCCTTAAGTCCATGAACGCTTGAAATTACATTTAGCTTATGGACTTTAGTGTTCTTGCACTGCTTTTGATTGTTAGTGAACTGTCAAGAGCAATATTTTTCCCCATAAAATATTGCTATTATTTTCTCCTAAACAGATCTTCACTGGATCTGAAAGGTCATTTTGTTTTGTCAAACATTCAATTTTTTGTCCTCTCGATCAAGAAAAGAGCCAGGTATGAGGTGAAATGGTCTGTATTATGGACTCATTCTGTAAAGCTATTTTCCTTGCAATTTCTCTGGCTTTCAGTGCTGTGAATCCTATTGTTATATCAGGTCAGTGAGCAGGACAATCAGGCCATTTCCCATAATTCCCTCATTTTTTCCCTTTGTTTTATTTTTTGTAAATATCAAGATAATCTAAAATACTGTCAGCCAGGCGAGAAGAAAATTAGACTGTACGTCCAAAAAAGTTTATCAAGACAAATGACTGTGCAATTATAGTAGCACTGTGGGCACTTTGTGGGCATACAAAATTTTTAATAGGACCGATGTATCACAGAAAGCTCTATCAATGCAATTACTAACAAGTTAGCCATTAAAATGATACAGTTGCAGCAAAAAAAAAAAAAGGCTTTACCATATGATAATTTTGGCATAACATTTTATTATGGGACAATAGACCGTGTGGAAGGACAAGGGAAAAGGTTACATGTGATCTCATGGATAAAGTCGATGATTAAGAAGCGCCAGGGAGGAGAGGTGGAAGATGCACAGATCCAACAAAATTATTAAAGCAATAGCAGCAAAAAGATGCATGCAGTACAGTAATAGCTCTCCCTCCAGCAAAAAGAATAGCAAGCGGCATAGTAGCGACATCAAAAAAAGTGTCACCGTCCCAGTATGCACCAGTCCGTGAAGTCACAAGTGGGGGCGGAGCTACCAGTGGACATCGGCAGGTGGCCCTGTTCTTACCTATAAGGCCCCTTTTCACACTGGGGGCGGGAGGTGCGTCGGCGGTAAAGCGCCACTATTTTTAGCAGTGCTTTACCGTAAATTTTGCGACGCTATTTGCCCGCTAACAGGGGAATTTTTACCCCCCTGCTAGCAGCCGAGAAAGGGTTAAAAACCACTGCAAAGCGCCTCTGCAGAGGCGCTTTACCGGCGGTATAGCCGTGGTGCCCCATCGATTTCAATGGGCAGGAGCGGTGGAGGAGCGGTATACACACCGCTCCAAAGATGCTGGAAGCAATTTTTTATACCATCCTGCTAGTGCACCACTCCAGTGTGAAAGCCCTCGGGGCTTTCACACCGGAGAGACAGCAGCAGAATAAAGGCTACAACTTGTTCAGAGTGCGGCTGTCCAGAAACAATTTTTGTTCCTGCTTTGCTAAGTGCATTGACTGCACCTGAGTTGTCTGCAACTGAGGATATTCATCTGGGTTCCCACCTGTTTCAGGTCGCTTTGCAGGCGCTATTTTTTGCATTATAGCAATTATAGTAATATAATATATATATGATCCAGTGTAAAAGGGGTCTAAGAACTGTCAAAGGACAGAGGAGGCACTCAGTGGTTGGCCATTAATTTTCCTCTCAAGCCTGCCTTGCATACACACGATCATGATGAAAAATGCTCGAAGCAAAGTGCGGTGACGTACAACAGCACTATAAAGGGGAAGTTCCATTCGAATGGCGCCACCCTCTGGGCTGATTATGCAAATTTTCCGTCTCATAACTTGCTTCTGAGCATATGCGTTTTTTTTCCCGTCGTTAAAGTGTACACACGACTGTTTTTAACAATGAGAAAAATGACGATGTGAAAAAAAGAGAGCATGTTCTAAATTTTTAATGGCCATTTTTCTCGTCACGAAAAATGCTCTGGAGCCCACTCACACAATCGTTTTTAACGCCCAATTAAAAAAAAAATTTTTTTATCGTCGTGAAAAATGGTCGTTTGTACGCGCCATCAGATTGTAAAACAACCCATTTCGTTTAAAATAGAAATGAAATGAAAGGCAAAACATCTGTGTATAGGATTTAAAACATAATAAATACCCTTTTCCACTTTTTTTATAAATAATCACATTCCCTCTTGTGAGCTGCAGGAGGAGAATCAGCAGGTCACTTAACTTCAAAGTGTGTGTACCCAAGTCTAAGGCCGCATTCACACCTGAGCGTTTTGTAGCCTGATGCCTGAAGCTAAAAAAAGCTAGAGGGGAAAAAATACATTATTCTCTATGGAGATGGTTCACATCTCCACTCCAAAACGCCTGAAGCTCAAACAAATTCTGGACCCTTTTTTGTCGCACGAATCGGGCTGATTGGGCGTTTTTGAACGTTTGTATTCCCATAGAAACGAAAATGGAAACGCTTGATTCAATCGTCTAGCGCGACAATGAGCGTTTCTCCCGTAGGGGAGTTTTGTCGCTTTAGTCTGTTCTGTGAAATAGAATATTCACCCAGGAAGAAGATAAAAGAATTTTACAAACATAGCAACAAATGATGAATAAGATGAGCATTTTTCCTATTGGCTAAAACGTCGGACAACGCTGTATGCAAAACGCACGAATGCGTGTTAATACGCGCGACAAAACGCCGGAAAAACCGACCGAAAACGCTATGCTCAGGTGTGAATGCGGCCTAATCGTTGGAGGAGAATGGGCTAAATTCCCAGCATAGCAAGAGAATTGACTACAGTTTATTCTTCTGCTTAGTGTGGTCAGTTTTTAATAGCAAAGCAGAGGGACTGGCAGGGTTTTTTTTTTGTTTTGTTTTTTTAAAACACACAAAGAGAACAGAATACTTTTTCATACAAGTACATGGTACCACAGACACATATCAGGAATATAAAATGTTGGGTTTACATAAATCTTTAAATACAGTATTAAAACCTTTACAGTTTTATGCATTTCGACTATGGGGGAGATCCACAAAGAAAGTACGCCGGCGTAACTATTGATACGCCAGCGTCATTTCAAAATTCCCGCGTCGTATCTTTGTTTTGAATCCTCAAAACAAGATACGACGGCATCTGGGTTAGATCCGACAGGCGTATGTCTTCGTACGCCTTCGGGTCTTAGATGCAATTTTTCGACGTCCACTAGGTGGCATTACCGTCGTAATCCGCGTTGAGTATGCAAATTAGCTATTTCCGATGATCCACGAACGTACAAGCGGCCGTCGCATTTTTTTACGTCGTTTCCGTTCGGCTTTTTCCGGCGTATAGTTAAAGCTGCTATCTGGTGGCGTACTCAATGTTAAGTATGGCCGTCGTTCCCGTGTATAATTTTGAAAATTTTACGTTGTTTGCGTAAGTCGTCCGTGAATGGGCCTGGACGCCACGTCAAAAACAATGACGTCCTTGCGACGTCATTTGGAGCAATGCACCCTGGGAGTTTTGACGGACGGGGCATGCGCAGTTCGTTCGGCGCGGGGACGCACTTCATTTAAATGAAACACGCCCCCTACCCGCCCAATTTGAATTTGGCGCCCTTACGCCGCGAGAGATACACTACGCCGCCGTAACTTACGGCGCAAATTCTTTCAGGATTCAAAGACCCCCGACATTTCCCGGTAGGTGACCCCCCTCCCTCCAATCCCTGCACTGATCACACCCCATCAGTATCAGGCAGCTGAGGGCTAGGCTCAAGGTGAGCTGCACACTCAGGCAGGTGACTCGGCACTGATAACACAGCACTGTGTACTGATCTGAAGGGCAGGAAGTGGCAGGGTGAGGGGTCCCGGGGCCCTGGGATCACAGGACTTCATGAAAATGATTGGTGGCGTTTATCTGGGTGCACTGAGGCTTCACATGGATTTCCTGCAGTAATATCTTCTGACACCCGACCCTTCATATGTGTACATGTTATGGGGGAACCCCAGGGTCATATGTGACACACAGAGGAGGCGGGGCCCCGGGAACATGCATACAACGCATCAAAGTCCCATCCCCCGTCACATCAGAGGTCCCACTATCACATCAGAGGTCCCACTATCACATCAGAGGTCCCACTATCACATCAGAGGTCCCACTATCACATCAGAGGTCCCACTATTACATCAGAGGTCCCACTATCACATCAGAGGTCCCACTATCACATCAAAGGTCCCCCTTACATCAGAGCCCTCCACACAACCCGGCTATTTACACCTTGTACCCGCCGCTCTCCACACTATAGCCAGCCTCTCATGAACGCGCACAATGATCAGCCTAGGCAGGGGGGGGGGGTGCGGAAAAATAATTTCTGCCCCGGGCGCCCATAACTCTAGTTACACCACTGCATGCCTTTATCTTTTCTCTAACCACTTAAAGAAAAAGAACACATGACTGAAAAGTATTCTGAGTTTTCTGCAAAACACTGATATGTAGAAATCCACGCATCATCTGAACCAAGTATTTATCTCAGGGATACATTACATTTTAGTTTATATGTTCCTCTGACCTCTATAACAACGCTGACAGGGCACCAGGCAAAAGCAGGGATGAATGCAAATCCACAAATACCAGAAATGGGATTTAACACCAACTGGCTAGGTTGCCCATTGAAGAAGATATGGATTATAATATTAATCCAAAATACCGAAGCTGAGAAGATTTTCAATGTGATATGAATACTAAAACAGTCTGCGCAGTGGCTGTATTTTAACCTAAAAGCCAAGCCAAACTGTCAGCTTGAGGCGGCTATGTAGAAAAAAGCAATGCAGCAATCTGTACAAGGCACTAGACACTGCCGATTAGACAACCCATTGAAGTACACACATTATTTGATTAGACAACAGCGTCTAGACGTTTCAACAAATGTTATATATTAGCAAAGTTAACAAGAAAGTGAACTTGACCGTTTAATTTTAAATTGATCTTTAAATCACTTGAATGTCTTTGTGAGAACAGGAAAAATGTTCTGTGATGAAAAACATCTTTGGTTACTACCATGCGAAGAGCATTATGCCAAGATTACACAGTTCAAAATATGGCTTTTAAATTAGTCCAATTAAAAGGGGCAATAATTTAAATGTCAGACTGTTTGCACTAAACAGTATATCTGATATTAGCACTAAGATGGCGTAACTGCAGAAAAGCACGGGTGGTACAATTTGCTTTTTAACAACCACATCTAATCAATTTCACTGCCTTTTACTTCATTACAAATATAAATATCAAAAGAGTAAAAGAAAAATGGGTGCAAGTATTAAAGCTGCTAGTTAATTAGCTAGTTTATTGCAGTGTTAAAACATTCAGTAGGATATACTAACAGAACACGCTGATAATTCGCTTTTATAGGCTTTACAAATATCTGTCAGCATGGATCAGGATTAGTGATTTTATTTATATTTTTAAAGCAAACCCGTGCATACCCTTGCCACAACTTCTCCCTGTATTCCTGCCACTGGGAGGGGAGGGCAGTGGGTGGTGGCTGCAGCTCTGGGAACATGTCACATGCATAGGCGTGCGCACAGGGTGTGCCAGGTGTGCCTGGGCACACCCTAATCACCCTGTGTTGTGCAGATTGCACCGAAATATACTGCGTTAAACATGCACTAACGCACAGAAAAATACAGCATTAAACGGCACATAACACACCAAAATATACAACGTTAAACGTGCACTAATGCACAGAAATATGCTACATTAAATGTGCAGTAACACACTGGAATATACTGCGTTAAACATGCAGTAATGCACAGAAATATACTGCGTTAAGTGTGCAGTAACGCACAAAAATAGACCCCTGATATTTCACCAAAGCTCCCTAATGGGGCTCCTAAAATAAAATAAATATAGAATAAAAATAAAAAAAACTATTGACACTATCCACTGCCCTACTGACACCGTCCACCGCTCTGCTAACACCATCAGTATACTGTATATACACATGCAAATATGTTTGAGCTTTGGGGTGCACACCCTAATGCAATAGGCTGCGCACACCTATGGTCACATGTTCCACCCTAAAATCTTTCCAAAGGTAAACTTATTCCTTGTGCTTTTGGTCCATTTCTGCAGTGCTTTTTGGCACACACGGTTTTACCACAATTTGCGTTTTGCATTTCTTATGCTTTTTTTGCCAATTTGGTATTAGGCAAAAATAAAAACGCAAAAAACACACTACATGTATTTCTGCAGCTTCTACATTGAAGTCTATTGAACCAAAAAAAAAACCACACAGTTTTGTTTTAAAAAAGTCACTGAGCCTTTGGAAAAAGATTGTTCTCCAGCTCACTTGTAAAAAAAAAAAAAAAAAAATGGTTCTCTAGTAAACTAAAAGACAGTTGTGCAGAGTAAGGCTGGATTCACACCTATGGCAGTTTGTGTGCTTTTTGAATTTTGCACAATAGTCCCTTTAACATGGCTTCCTATGGAACACGTTCTGTAGTGCAAATCTGCAAATGCAAAAAGCACAAAAAATGCATAGGTGTGAAACCAGTCTAAAGCCTCATACACACGATCGGATTTCCATCGGACAAAGCCGTGGAATTTTGTTCGAAGGGTGTTTACCGTTTTGTATGCAACACAAGATCACGGCAAAGAATTGTTCGCCAACAAAAACAAAACTACGTAGTTTTTCAGCTCTTTATCGCCACCGTTTGGGCAACTTCTGCTAATGTTGTCTTATGGTTAGCATTGGTTCGGAGCATGCGTGTTTATACTTTGGATTTTTTTTTGCAATGGACATACGATCGGATAATCCAACATCGCAAATTTGTTGTGGGAAAATTTTAAAGTATGCTATCCCACATTTCCGACAACAATTGTCCAACGGAGTCTACAAACAGTCGGATTATCCAACAACAAGCCATCACACAATTCTCATCAGAAAGTTTGATCGTGTGTACGGGCCTTAAGGCGGAGAGTATCACCCTATGGTGCAGAATGCAGCCCTTAAATTAGTATGTCATATAAAAAAAAAAAAAAAAAGGCATATGTAACATATTACACATCATTAAGAGTATGCTGTACTGTACATTGTATACTCCTAATTAGGGATGAGCTCCAGTGTGTTCGCACACTCCACGTGCAGAGCCCACCAGGATGTTGGCACGGCACTGTGCTAATCACAGGCAGGGAGACATTGTCTCGATGCTCGGCTGCAGAGATCCGGAAATGTCTCCCTGCCTGTGATTAGCACAGTGCCGTGCCGACTTTCTGGCAGACTCTGCACGTGGACTGTGCGAACACACCGGAGCTCATCCCTACTCCTGATCACTAGACTCATTATGTTGTGCATACCCCTGACTTTTATAGTCTAATCTTTGCTGTAAGCTGCAGACATAAAACTACTGTACCAGCATACAGAGAGCAGGAGTACTTAAAGTGGAGGTTCACCCTAAAAACAAAATGTTTAACATTAGAGCCAGCATAGTAAGGGCGAGTCGCCGTGTAGAGCGGACTGCGCAGGCGCCGTATAGTGCCGACTCGCAGCTCGGCTATTTCCCGACATCTGGTGACGCGCGTTGTGTGACAGGTCACCTGTTTCACAAGCCGTCAATCATCGAATGGAAGGATAGGAACGCCCAGTCCCGCAGTCATCGGAACCTGGAAGCCCTGGACAAAAACAGAATATAAAAAGGCATGTACGGAGAAAAAAAAAAAAACAGCCGAAAGTAAATGTCCTTACTATGCTGGCTCTGCTAGATGTAATATTTTTTTTTTTTTTTTTTTTGGGTGAACCCCCCATACAGCACAGGGTGTTGGCATACAGGCAAAAATCCTCCCTCACCAAATATAAGTCACTGTCCATTGCTGGCCTCTGCCACCTCATCCACTACCCCTGTCAGCCTTCTCCTCATGCTAGAATGGTAAATTTTAGTAGAGGGGCAGAGCAACCACATAGAGCTTTCTGACTAGTATCCTTGTCACTGTCTGGATAAATGTAGCAGAGACAACATGAATGGCACGTGGCCTCTGCAAACTGCTGCAGCAGGCAAAAGTTTACAAGTTTCCAATCCCCCCCCCAAAAAATGTACCTGATTATTGCCAGTGAACCCCGTGCATATTCACAAGTGCATTTTTTACTGCAGTGCTGTGTGTTGGAGGGTCATTGTAATTGAATGGGCATTATTCTTGCAATATTGTGAGAAATGCATATACAATGCATGTTACAAATAGTGACAAAGTCACTTTTTGTATAGGTATGGGACCAGCCTAAATATCACTGAAATATGTGAACAGGGTGTGACCTAAAGATGTTAACCCACCTAGGGCCCTGTTTGGTCTGCTCTCCCAGGAATTGAAGATGGAGATTATCCGATTTATCACCAAATCCATGTCTGGGTATTGTGGACATACTAAATTTTTTTTTTTTGGGGGGGGGGGTTTAGGATATTTGCAAAAAAAAAAATTCTAATGATAAGCAATTCATCAGTTTTATACAAAAAAAAAAAAAAAAAAAGCTGTTTTGGTTATTTGCAGAGCTTTTTTTCTCAGAAAATAGGTGCAGGAACTCAACCACTACCCTGTTCAGATTTCAAAAACAGTAGAAGGGTCTTAAAGGGGCATTAAATACCAGGATTGCATTACATACAGAGTGCAGAGTTCAGGGGGTTACACACAGAGTGCAGAGCTGTCACTTGTAAACACAGAAACCAGACTTCTGTGTTTACAAGTGATTGTGGTAAGCAGGCACCAAAGGGTCTGAGCCAAGGTGGTGGAACTGAGTTCCCCCAAGTTCCCTCTGAAAAAAAGCCCTGGTTATTTGTAATAGAAAAAATAATTTTCATCCAACAGGTCAACTATATTTGAGAGTTTTAAAATCTTTGTGGTACGGTAGCCAATAATCTGGCTTTATTGTGGTGACAACAAAGCAGATGTAAAAGATTTAAAAAGGTGAGTGCGAACACTGTGATGGACACAAGACCAACATCAAACAGCGGGGAAAGCAACAGCCAGTATGCTGGAAAATCTCTGAATACCAATCAAATTATGGTACTCTTTTGATTAGGGAAACAGATGATCTTTTCACAAAGCATCACTTGAGTACAACTTCACACATGTAAGAGGAGCATTTGCAGTAGCATCTCTGTGAGAAAAACAACATTTTAGAAGCGCCTACATTATTTTGTAATTTTTGCTCATCTATAGGGTGTTACTGTATTAATCATTTTTTTTATTTACCTGAGTTCTCTTGAGATGTTTCATCAATGGCTTTTAACGTTGTATTTGCATTAACATCACTAGCCAAAGCAGAGCAATTCTCAGAATTCATCATTGCAAATTTCACTATATAACCAAACCTACTCCCTACAGCTTTGCACTGGAATCAGAGCAGCCACCAGTCAGCTATAAGGATTGAATTAATTTGGGTGTGTCTCCTAGACCTAGAGCATTGGTTCTCAAGAACCCCTAACAGGCCATGTTTTGGGAATTTCTCTTCTCTTTCTCTTACCCCATACACACTATTAGATTTTCTGCAGATTTTTGTCTTCAGATTTACCCAAGCCATATAATATGAGGTCAAACCTTAAGAGTTTCAATTTGTATGCAATCAGGCAATAGTGTGTATGGGGCTTTAGATAAAATAGCTGTCCAAAAATATCAAGCCATTGACTCTGATTAAAAGCACCTGTGCAATATAAAGGCAAACCTGCAAACACAGCCTGTTGGGGGTACCTGAGGACAGGGTTGGGAACCACTGTCCTAGAGTATGCTGAGGCTGGGTTCACACTGATACTACACGACAGTAGTACGACTTTCATCCTACTTTGCTCTGCGACATTGGTCCTACATCAATCCTACATTGGTCCTACATCCATCTGACTTTCATGAACAGGATACTACTTTGATCCGACTTTGTGATAGTCTGACTTGTTCTTTGACCAATCAAAACAATCCCAGAGTGAGATAAATTCCTTTTACTGCTGCTGTAATCACATGTCGGATGTCAAAAGTCGGATAGTAAGGACAAGGATCCTACTTTGATCCGACTTCAATGATATTCAATGGGTTGAAGTAGGATCAAAGTCGGACCAAAGTAGTACAGGGAGCATTTTCAAAGTCGGACCTGTTAAGACGGCTCTCATAGGGAAACATTGATTTTCACACGTCGTGCGACATGAGCTTCCAATGTCGGAGCATTTGTCGGACCAGTGTGAACCTAGCCTAAAGCTGGGTACACACTATACAACTTTTGTTGTTGAATTTCTTTTAGATTTAACTTCAACTATGTAGTGCAGGGGCCTGCCTGGTTGCATACAAATTGAAAGTGTTTAGGTTTGACCTCATATTATATGGCTTTGGTAAATCTAAAGGAGAAAAAATATAAAGAAAATTGTATAGTGTGTAGCCAGCTTTAGAGCTAATCAAGATTCTAATTAATCTTCATGCCTCATGCACACAGGGCATTAACCACTTAAGGACCAGCCCATGTACATATACGTCCACAATATGGCACGTACAGGCACATGGGCGTATGGGTACGTCCTCGCCTATTAGCGGGTGGGGGGTCCGATCGGGACCCCCCCCGCTACATGCGGCGGTCGGGTCCGCTCGGGGAGCGATCCGGGACCACGGCGCGGCTATTTGTTTATAGCCGCTCCGTCGCGATCGCTCCCCGGAGCTGAAGAACGAGGAGAGCCGTGTGTAAACACGGCTTCCCCGTCCTTCACTATGGCGGCGCATCGATCGCGTCATTCCCTTTATAGGGAAGACACGATCGATGACGTCATTCCTACAGCCACACCCCCAAACAGTTGTAAACACATACTAGGTGCACCCTAACTCCTACAGCGCCACCTGTGGTTAACTCCCAAACTGCAACTGTCATTTTCACAATAAAGAATGCAATTTAAATGCATTTTTTGCTGTGAAAATGACAATGGTCCCAAAAATGTGTCAAAATTGTCCGAAGTGTCCGCCATAATGTCGCAGTCACGAAAAAAATTGCTGATCGCCGCCATTAGTAGTAAAAAAAAAATAAAAAATAAAAATGCAATAAAACTATCCCCTATTTTGTAAACACTATAAATTTTGCGCAAACCAATCGATAAACGCTTATTGCGATTTTTTTTACTAAAAATAGGTAGAAGAATACGTATCGGCCTAAACTGAGGAAAAAAAATGTTTTTATATATGTTTTTGGGGGATATTTATTACAGCAAAAAGTAAAAAATATTGCTTTTTTTTCAAAATTGTCGCTCTATTTTTGTTTATAGCGCAAAAACTAAAAACCGCAGATGTGATCAAATACCACCAAAAGAAAGCTCTATTTGTGGGGAAAAAAGGACGCCAATTTTGTTTGGGAGCCACGTCGCACGACCGCGCAATTGTCTGTTAAAGCGACGCAGTCCCGAACTGTAAAAACACCTTGGGTGCATATTGGTCCGGGGCTTAAGTGGTTAAAAAAAAAACTGCATAGCCGCTATCGACACCAGGAAAAAGCAGCTGAAAAAACACGCTTTTAGAAGCATTTTTCATTGACGTTAATGCGTGTTTAGCTGCGTAAGTGTTTAGCAGCGTTTCTCTGCCCTCTTCTATTTTACACTCCCAAATCTTAATACTGCAGCTTATAAATGCTTGACAAGGTAAAACGCTGTATACAGCGTTAACACAGGTTTAGGCATTTTTACAGTTGTAATGCTGCTGCTCCGGGAACATGATGTCCCTGGGGTTTTTTTTACAGCTTGAAAACGCCTATGCCACTTACAGCACCTAAAAGCTTGTGTGTGCATGGACAAATAAAATAAAAATTTTAAGCTGTAAAAAAAAAAACTCATGACACCTCTAAAAGCCTCAGGAAAAATATCCTTTGTGCATGAAACCACATCCAATTCGCATAGCAGGAGAATGTGACCAAGACTCTCTATGGAGCCGGTTCACATATCTCCAGGGCGGCTGTGGAGCGCACTACACAGAAACTCTGTGCGTCTTTGGCTCAGTTTCAGGGCTGAATTCAGGCACAGATTCGGCCCTGATTCATCCCTGAACCGGGGAATGGGGACGCACACCAATCCTGTGCGATCCAAAGCCGGTTCCAATGTGAACCGAGCCTTATGCCGCGTACACACGTTTTTTGCGTTGTAAAAAATTATGTTTTTTTTATGTCATTAAAAACGATCATGTGTGGGCTCCAGAGCATTTTTCACGATGTAAAAAATGGCCATTTAAAATTTCGAACATGCTCTAATTTTTAACGACGTTATAAACGTTGTCGTTTTTAACGTCGTAAAAAATGGTTTTGTGTGGCCTTTAACGACGTGAAGAAAAACGCGCATGTTCAGAAGCAAGTTATGAGATGGGAGCGCTCGTTCTGGTAAAACTAGCGTTCGTAATGGAGTAAGCACATTCCTCACGCTGTAACAGACTGAAAAGGGCGAATCGTCTTTTACTAACACAAAATCAGCAAAAGCAGCCCAAAGGGTGGCGCCATCCGAATGGAACTTCCCCTTTATAGTGCCGTCGTACGTGTTGTACGTCACCGCGCTTTGCTAGAGTATTTTTTTAACGATCGTGTGTAGGCAAGGCCGTTTTAATGATCATTTTTTACAACCCGAAAAACGGTCGTGTGTACGCGGCATTAAAGTTTATTCTAAAGCCTAATACCCACGTGCTTCACTTTGAAGAGCAGTGTGTACAACAAAGCATCTGTAAAGCTTTGGTTCAGATTCAGTAAGTAAGTTCAGTTTATCTCCACCACCAGACAGGCATCAGGAGAGGCATTCTCCTCCTTACACCACTTGGTGATGGCTACAGGATCCATTGTGGTGTTGGCGAGGGTTTTTCTTAGGGGGGAGTTAACCCTCAAAGCCGTAGAAATCCCGGACGAGCCCCCACGTGTAGCATTGCCCCCGGAGGAGCTGCTGGTTGTTTTCGGCGGCACATTTACCTCATGGCTCCTCCGAATTCCTAGGGGTGAATGATGCATATTACATTTAGTAGAAGTGAAGGAATGTCCACAACAGGTGCTCTTTGCTGTGTTTTTTATTACCCAGCCGGGTAAAAACAATAACTTGAAGTGAGGAAAGTAAAGTTGAAGAAGAAAGAGAACAGCAGATTCAGGCGTGATGATAGGGAAACCGTCCTGCCCCCAAGCATAACACTTTATCTGCACCACTCCTGCCAAAGTGGGTTTAGCGTACCCGGACAGGCCTCTCTCACTGACCTGGCAGCCGGAGTATCACTCGAACATTTGTAGGATAAAGTCTCTGCCACAGACCCTCCTTGGTGAACTTGAACTTGAGGAAAAGTCTCTGCCACAGAGACTCCTTGGTGAACTTCAGAGAGACACCCCTGCCACAGGCCCTCTCTGATTTGGTAGTTACGGAGATAATCCTCCTTAGATGAGTTACGCCTGGATCTTCTTCAACTTGTTGCCCAGATACCGACTGACAGGTGATCAATCCTTCAGTGTCTGGCTACTTTGATCCCCAGTGGTTTGTCGAGGCCCTTTTGGACCACCAGCCACTCAATGGCGCTCCTCAGACAGACTCTCCACCAAACAGCAAATACAGCTTGGGATCCGCAAAGGTGGGAACCCAGTCGTTCACTGGGTCCCCGTCACTGTTCAGATGCCCGGGGCCAACATGGTCCCGGAACCAGGAACACTGCGTGGCACGTACGCCCCGGCCAGGTAGGCCATAACACTGGGGTGCTGTGATGTGGTCACCCTAAAGGTGGGTGCCACACTCCAAGAAGAAGACCCAGAACAAATGGCGTCTGCCTCATAAATACTCCTCCCCAGCATGCACAGCGAGGTCAAACCTTCCTGATTGGCCGCTGGGAAAGAGCACCCAAACCTTGACTCCACTGCTGCTACCTGCAGCACCGGGGTTGGAAGAACACCCCAGTGTAACAGAATAGCCTACAGCACAGCCAAGTTGAGACAGAGACCCTGTTTTGCACTTGACAATTTGGATCAGAGTTTAACTCGAACATTTGTAGGATAAAGTCTCTGCCACAGACCCTCCTTGGTGAACTTGAACTTGAGGAAAAGTCTCTGCCACAGAGACTCCTTGGTGAACTTCAGAGAGACACCCCTGCCACAGGCCCTCTCTGATTTGGTAGTTACGGAGATAATCCTCCTTAGATGAGTTACGCCTGGATCTTCTTCAACTTGTTGCCCAGATACCGACTGACAGGTGATCAATCCTTCAGTGTCTGGCTACTTTGATCCCCAGTGGTTTGTCGAGGCCCTTTTGGACCACCAGCCTCTCAATGGCGCTCCTCAGACAGACTCTCCACCAAACAGCAAATACAGCTTGGGATCCGCAAAGGTGGCAACCCAGTCGTTCACTGGGTCCCCGTCACTGTTCAGATGCCCGGGGCCAACATGGTCCCGGAACCAGGAACACTGCGTGGCACGTACGCCCTGGTCAGGTAGGCCATAACACTGGGGTGCTGTGATGTGGTCACCCTAAAGGTGGGTGCCACACTCCAAGAAGAAGACCCAGAACAAATGGCGTCTGCCTCATAAATACCCCTCCCCAGCATGCACAGCGAGGTCAAACCTTCCTGATTGGCCGCTGGGAAAGAGCACCCAAACCTTGACTCCACTGCTGCCACCTGCAGCACCGGGGTTGGAAGAACACCCCAGTGTAACAGAATAGCCTACAGCACAGCCAAGCTGAGACAGAGACCCTGTTTTGCACTTGACAATTTGGATCAGAGTTTGAGGCATTATTTTTTTTTTTTCTGTTGAAAAGCCTGTGGCGTGCAAAACACAACCCAAAAAACTCCACCCGGTGCAGGGAAAAATGTGCACACACATAAAGAGTGACATCACAAAAAACTGCGACGGGTGCATACGTCAGTGGTCCTCCGAAGAGGACCCGTCTCTGATCCCCCGGGGCGTTAGGCTCCTGACAGGGACTAGAGTTACTGTGGTCCATACAGCCGAAGCCATATGGACCTATCTTGGTCCAAGCAGCCGAAGCCACAAGGACCCAACATCCTCGGGGGGGGGGGCTGCCGAAACAGAACCCTCCTCGGTGAGGCTCCCCCGAAGGGAGACCCCATGAGAGCCGGTGAACCTAACCAGAAGGCCGAGTCCACCAACTCCCAAGACTTTCAGAGACCGGCCCGAGGACAGCACCCTACTCGCCACACATAAAGTGCCAAGCACCAAACAAACAAAGAGTGACAAACAAAACAAACACGGGGGTAAAAAAATAATAAAAGAAAGTGGGGAAAAGGAAGATGGGAGAGTGAGGAAAGTGACCAATGTGAAATACATTGGCCGGCCCTCCGGCCAGGAAACAAAAATTCCACTGGTCCTAGCCAAAAGGCCCGGCCCAAGCGCCAGGTGTGAAAAGTGTGTTGTGGAGATCAGTGATCTGAAGGTGCCACACGATGAGTGCCCCTCAAACACTCGTGCAATGTATGGCACCCCTGGACTGCCACTCCAGGGGCACTATCTCCACGGGCTTTTCAACGGTCCCTAGCCCCCGGTCCGGACCGGCAGCACCCTTCCCAGCCAGGAAGGTGGGAGAAGAGGTCGGGGAGAACCCACCTAAGCAGGCTCTACCCACAACCCCTATCTCTCCCACCTAATCACATTCTGGAAGTACTACCCGCTCCTTCCCGGTTAAAGGAGAAACAAGGGTTCCCTCCAGAACAACTGACTGGGGCAGATACCACCAAATCCAGGCCACCGGCCAGGGACCCGGCCTCTTGGCTTCGACCTCATGCCTCTCTGTCCCGATCAGAAGGCTTCCACCTCCACGCCAACAGGCTTAGCGTCCGCCGACTGCCATCCCTTTCCCCCTGCCACAGGGTACCGGGGACAGTCAGCTTAGCACCACCTATTGGCAACTGATAAGAACAGATTTTTTTTTTTTTCCCTTCCCTTCAGCATGAATCGCATACTCAAGACTTCTTCAAGAAAACTTTCAAAAGATCAGGCAGCGTTCATATCATCATTCGGGTAAGTATCTTTATAAAACCGTAGCAGTTTAAAAGAACAACATTAAACACAAACAATAAAAACATTTCCCACCCCCTCCCATCACCTCATCACAACCTCCACCTCCCAAAATTCCAAAAATCATTCGCCTCCTCCACTCCCAACATTTTCCGGTCATACATCAAAACACAGTACAACTTGCTTAGCACCCAATTCTCACATTCTTCTTCAGACACCACAAAACTTCCTTTCCTGTAACCACATCTTGCCTCCCAGATCACTTCTTTCACAATTGCAGACAGAATCCACCCTCTCCTCCTCACATCAGATGCACCACCAACCAAACCATATAAGCATAACTCTGGTGTAACGTCCTTCACTTCCAAAACATTTTTCACAAACCCCACCAACCTACCCCATACATTTTTCACAAAAACACATTCGAAAAAGACGTGCCTTACAGTTTCCATGCTTCCACATCCTTCCCTTACACATCTTTCATTTCTGACCAGATCTCTGGCTTTCAAGAACACCATTGTTAGCAGACATTCATGAAAGGACATCCAAACCACTTCTTTTTGTTTGTTAGTCACCCCTTCCGTCTTTAGGTTTTTCCAACACATTTCTGCTTGTCTTGTCCTAAGGTCGGCAATATTTGTCACCACCTCCTCCTTCCTTAACCACCTACTCAAAAGGGCTTTATTCGTTGCACCCTCCCCCAGATTTCTTAGGCCATGCTCGTCATACCACTTCTTGAGTTTAACGTAGTAGGGAGGGGACACCAGGGCCACAGGTCGTGTCAAGTCCCGGACCCCGCAACCCCATCCCACCACCGACCATCCCATCAGATATCTCATAAAGTACATCGCCCTTCCTCCACCTGAAAAAACTTTAAAATGCAGCAACCAGGAGTGCATCCCCAAAAACATTTCCACATTTGGGAAATTCTGTCCTCCAAACCTCTCCTCCTTCATTACTGTCACTCTGGATAGTCTCTCCATTTTGGATCCCCAGAAAAAAATAAACAATAACCTGGTACATTTCTGCATCCATCTTTTGTTGAAAGAAAAAATCAGTCCAAAATAAAGCAGTAAAGGGAGACAAACTGCTTTTGCAATCAGGGTTTTTCCTGTCAGTGTAAGCCGCCGCAACTTCCATAACTCCACCTTTTTGGATAGTTTCTTTTGGCAATTCTCTGCATTGATCTGGTTTTGCAGGTTTCTCTCGAAATGAATCCCAAGCACATTGATGGTGTCTACTTTCCTTATCTTGCTTGCTGCAAAGTCCTGCAATCCACTGAGCATGCAAAAAGCACTTTTCTCCCAATTAACCCGCATCCCAACCATACTCCCAAACAACTGTAATTGCAATTCCACCCTTGACAGATCCCTTTGGGACTTGCAAAGAAAAACAGCGTCATCCATATAGCACAACGATTTCAATTTTTCCCCCCCTCCACCTGGGACAAAAAAACCTTCAAAGGCTTTATCTTGCTGCACGTGCTGCAATAGGGGTTCCATCATACAGATAAAATGTAGGGGGGACAGAGGGCATCCCTGTCTTACCCCAGATTTCACTTCAAAAGATTCAGCCAAAAACCCATTGACCAGAATCTTGCTTCTCACTGAAGTATACAGGCATTTTACCATCCCCACAAATTCTGCAGGAAAACCAAACTTTTTTAATACCTGGAACATGAATTGATGGGATACTCTGTCATAAGCTTTCTCAAGGTCAATTCCTGCGACAGCAAGCGACAAATTGTTGTTCTGTGCATAAAAGGCCAAATCTCTAAGGAGCACCAGGTTGCTAGCAATCCTCCTCCCCAGGACAGCACACGTCTGCCAACTTCCTATAATCCCGCCAACCACCTCCTTCATCCTATCGGCTAAAATTTTAGCGAAAGACTTGTAGTCCACATTAAGGAGTGTGATCGGGCGCCAGTTCTTGACCTCCCTCATCCCCCTTTTTATAAAGCAACACGATAACCCCCTCTTTCATAGAGGCCGACAGTCTCTTCTCTGCCATACAACACCTCATCACTTCTAAGAAATGCACTTTAAGGATTGCCCAAAATTTTATATAAAACTCAACTGGAATTCCGTCCCCTCCTGGAGTTTTGTTCTTGGCCATCTTCTTCAAAGTCTTCAAGACCTCTTCCTCTCCCACCTCTTCTGCCAGGAAGGCGCCTTCCTCCTCCCTCAACACCCCTGGCAGCACATCACAATACTCCTCTACTTCCTCTATTGCAGCAATGTCTTCTTCTCCATATAAATCAGCATAAAAGTTCCTTATCACGTCTCTCATTCTTTTCCCTCTTACTTCGTCTGGTCCATCCATCATTGTCTTCATTACCTTCTTTGGGCTAAAGGCTTTCTTGAAGAAAAAGCGCGAGCACTTCTCGTCTTCCTCCATCGTCTGGACTTTTGCTCAAAAAACGATTCCTTTTCCCTTTTCCTTGATCATCTTCCTCCTCTCCTCCTGCGCTTCCTTCAATTCTTCTTCCACCTCCATTCCCAACCTCTTACACTGATACAGGAAATGTATTCTCTCCAGCAACCTCCTCCCTGCCTCCCTTCTTTCTCTTGCTTTTTCCGCCCCCACCTTCTTATAAAAGGAAGCTACTTGATTTTTAAGCCAGTCCCACCACACCAACAGGTCCTCAAAACCCTCTTTTCTTTTTTCCAGGGTCTGGAAGTAAGAGGCAAAATGCCCAGAAGTCTGCTCATCCTCCAAAAGCAGGCCATTCGATTTCCATGTACCTCTCCCCACCTCCACTTCCACCTCCAACTTAAACGAACAAAAAATCAAGGAATGGTCGGAAAAAAGGACAGGGGATACGTTATAGGATTCACCCTTCAAAAACTGGGACAAGAAAATAAAATCAATACGAGACCTCACCGTCCCTCTGTCAGACAGGTAAGTAAAGGATGTATTCCTCCCCTCCACCTCCACCGCCACGTCATGCATGTGAAAGTCATTTACCATGTCATTTAGGAGTCTGGATGTAACGTCCATCCCACCATCACCACCAGTCCCCTGACGGTCTTCATTCCTTCTCACACAGTTAAAGTCGCCCACCAGGACTGTGGGAACCCTCCCTGGTAAGTATACCTTCAAAGTTTTAAAAAAACTCACTCTTTCCTTTTTCACAGCTGGAGCATAGCAATTTATCACTCTCACTTGCTGGCCCAAAAAATCGAGCGTCACCACCTGTAGCCTTCCGGGGACCAACACCTCATGCGCCACAATTTTTACATTTGGGTTTTTAACCACCAATCCAACCCCCTCACTTCGAGATTCACATGCATGCGCCCACTCGGAAGGGCCCCATGACCAATCAGCTGAAGGATCACTCATTATCCCACATTCTTGTAAACACAAGACATCCACATTATGATTATTGATTTCCTCAAACACCGCCACCCTCCTAACTTTTGCAGAAATGCTCCTCACATTAACAGACCCTACTACCAGAGCCATCATAAAGAAAATGAAAGACATAGCCATAGTCATGTTCTTAAAAATCCATCTCTGCCTCATTTGCTTCAGACTTCAATCTCCTCCGGGGAACCGGAGAGCTGGCGGATTCCTCAGAATCCCCATTCCCAGACACCACTCCTGCACCCTCCACCCCACCAGTCCGAGGCAAATCCGCCCTGGCCCTCTTACTGGCAGAAGTGTCCGTTAACTCAGGAGCATCAAGAGACCCCTCCATCCTCTGACCACACTCGATGCTACTGTCACTGTCAATAACACCTTCATCCTCTGAGTCGCTGTCCGATACGCTACCGAACAACGTTGATGCTGACATGCGACGCTTCACTACGCCGGATGCAGAACCTTCCTGATTCACCCCTTCTTTTCCAGGAGGGGCAACATCACCTCCAGAGCCATCCATCTCCTCTCCACCTGTTCCACCAGAAGGATCCAAGTCTCCACCGGTACCATCTCCACCTGGCATGGCATCAGCGGCACTGGAGCTGGCACCGCCCTCAGCAGACGCCAAGGCCGTACCACCTGCTCCCGCTGCTTTACCTGCCTGCCCATCGGGTGTAGCTTCATTGGCCGGGTGTTCCGGCGGGTGACTCGAAGGGCCCGTACCAGCAGCGCCCCCCCTGCACCCCCCTTTGCACCGCCTTGCGGCCTCTGCCTAGGTACTCTCTGCTCCTTCGGTAGCATAGTAGACTGCGACTCTTTCCTGGCTGTCTCGTATACCCCACATTGCTTCGCCATATGTCCAGACTGTTTACAAATGTCACATACTCTTCCTGCTTTACAATTCCGTGCCTCATGGCCTCCTTTTCCACAAAACCGGCACTTCAATTCCTGGTCACATTCACTGCTGACATGCCCATACATCATACATTTCCTGCAATGCCTGGGCTGGCCGGGGTAAAACAGGAAACCTCTTTCTCCTCCAATTTAAAAGACCGCAGGGGGTCTCTTAACCCCCCCAAACAACTAGGGTCAGATTTGAAAGTTCCAAAGAACCTGTACTTCCCGGACCAGATCTTAAAATTATTAAAGACCATGTCTCCACCTGTCAAGTTATCACAATAGTTGCCTAGGAAGGCTCTTACCAGATTGACATCCGCGAAAGGGTTATACAGATGAACAGTTATTACCTTTTCTTCCTCCATAAACAACGGCTGTACTCCAAACTTCCTCCCGACGTCACTTTCCTCCACCGACTTGAAGCTTTCATAGGTGTTCCAGGCAACCTCAGTGGAAGAAAAGGTCACATCATAAAGACCCTGGTTCGGGAAATCTTGCAAACAATATATCTCTCTTACCGCTAGGCCCAATGCACCCATCAGGAAATCAACCACCACGGTCCTCAAGGTCACGTCTTTCTCAAATCCTGGCTTTACCAGGAAACAAAGCGAATCCCGCATTCCTCGGATCGCCATTCTGAAAGAGCCTGAAGATTCGCTCGCCCACTTAGGGGGCCCCACAAGGGGAACCCCCTGGCTCCGCCAACCGTCCGACTACGCCTTGGATAAGGCGATCGCTTCCCGTTGCCCGGGGACTAAGCCTAAGGCCAATAGCAGCAAGGGGGGGGGGCCCTCCGAAGAGGAACGATCCCCCCAAGGCCGACCGTCGGGTACCCCGGGCACCTTCTGACTATTCACAAATGCAGCAGAACTACACTTGATCATAGCCAAAAGGCCGAGAAGCGAAGAGTTTGAGGCATTATGGTGAAAAAAAAAATACCAAGGTTTACAACCCCTTTAATTCGTTACTGGTTGGAATGTTGAAAAAGCACATATCTGCTGTACATATTCAAGTGATGGAGAACATGAGAAATCGGTAGAACATCAAGCATCTGTAAATGCGTATCTGGATGCAGAAATTAAAGTAAATATTGAAACTCTAATTGATGCTAACCGCCAAAATAAGCAAAAATAGAAAGTAATTCTGAACCATGAGATTGTTAGGAGACTAATTGATATCATATTATGCTTTTCCAAAATAGGCCTTGCATACAGAAAGAAGGAGGGAGCAAGGAGCTGCGGTGGCTCAACGTGATTGGCACTGCGCTGACAAGCCATTCACCTCTGCAGCTAGGGGTTCGGATCCCCATCTCGGCTACATGTGAATTGAGTTTGGTGGTCTCAGCCCAGCTCCCGGTGGGTGTGCTATGCGAGGTAAAAGCCTGCGCTCAGTATGCCCACCCCCCTCCCACAAAAACCACCACACTTACACGCACTCGAAATTGGGTTAACATGCACGCACTTTGACCACGCGGTCTCTAAAAAAGAGAGGCGAAGGACTAACGGGGCTGGTTGAGTGGGCTAGATCCCTAATAGGGAGTCCCTCTGCCCAGTTGGGCTTCAAAGCGGAGCAGGTAGGGCGGGCTGTGTGGGAGGACCCCCTCACACACCCGCCATTGCCACCCGGGGCATGGAGAAAGGTGGCAGATTGCCTCTGGGGGAGGCCTGCCTACTCTCAACTCCTGCAGTCCGGCTCCTCTCTCGAGTACACGCACAAAAAATACACTTTAAAAAAAAAAAAAAGAAAAAAAAGAAGGAGGGAGCAGCTCATAATTTATGCAACCAAGATGTAAATCATGGTAATTTTCTTGAGCTTGTTTTTGCTTCTTAGCAAATCTGATATAAACCCCCATGTTTTGTTGTTATTAC
The DNA here is from genome assembly GCF_905171775.1 of Rana temporaria. NCBI lineage: Eukaryota > Metazoa > Chordata > Amphibia > Anura > Ranidae > Rana > Rana temporaria. The sequence goes on from NC_053493.1 coordinate 294,979,683, forward strand.
GTAAAACTTCAGTCAATCATTTAAAGCAAAACTACACTGCATCAAAGCACCACAAAAAAAAAATGCAATTGAATTAAATTGTAATATTCAAAGTAAACTTGCCTATTCACCTATGTCTAAATGTTTTCTTTTGCTGATAAATCACTTTAAAAAAAAAATTAGCATTTCTGGCTTGAGTAAGGGCAGATGTAGAATTTACTTCCTGGAATCCATCTGTCTTTAGCTCATGCATGCAGGCATAAGGGTTTGCTTAGCTGAGAACACCCCCTCCTCCCCTCTTGAAGACTCCTGGAATGTATCACATAATTTGCCTTGGCCTGGAAACCAGGAAGTAACTGAAGAAATGTAAAAAAATAGTTTAAAACAAGTAAATAAGTAAGTAATGTACTTTCTTATGTATTTACTAATGCTAGCATGATTGAGAGAGTGAAGATCTACTTTAATTTTCAATTTCAGTAACCTGGTGAAGCAAAACAAAAGCCAAGATGTTAGAGAAGCTGATAAACTCAATGCAGAAATATAGTGCACAAGATTATTCAGTGAAAGAGCAATGCAGCATCATTCTGCAATATTTCAGAGGGAACCGTTCATGAGAGGCTTTTCTCTTTAATCAATATTAGTCGCACAAATGGAGAAAGCTTGTTTGGTTTTCTGAAAGTGCATTTGGCACAGTTCTTGTTGAAAGTAGTAAACATTATTGGCTGCTGATTTGATGGCACTGAAAAAATGGGAGCTATAATGGCGTGCAGGTCCACATCAAAACAATGTTGTGCAGCTCTGAATACTCGTGGTGTTATGTTCACTTTCCTTAAGTGATTGTAAAGGATAAAATTGTATTAAAAAAAAAAAATAACAAACATGTTATACCTATCTGCTCTGTTCAATGTTTCAGCTGCAATCTTCCTCTTTTCTGCTCCCCAGCTGACTCTCCTGGCTCCTCCCCCCCTGCCAAGTGCCCACCACAGCAAACCGCTTGCAACGGACCCGAGCCATAGGTAGGCTGTGTTATCTCTACCTTAAAATTAGGGATAAGACTCTGTTCATACTGGACTGTAATGTTGAAATCGCTTTAGTAAAGTTGCATCAACTGTTCTAAGCCTGGTGTGAAGTTATTAAAGTGGTTGTACACTCTGTACAACCACTTTCACCCCTACAGGTAAGCCTATATTAAGGCTTACCTGTAGGTGCTGGAAATATCTCCTAAACCTACAAAGTATACGGCGCATGCGCACTATAGAAAGGGCACGCTATGCCGTTTCTAGATGGGGTCATGACATGACTGGCGGCTCCCGTGCACAGGCCAGTCACAGAGCCGGAGTCCATGGCCTCGGAGGGAAGAGGGCTGAAGAATGATAGAAAAGGGGGAGAAGGTTTCAATTCCCCCTTTTCTCATGGGAAAGCAGCAGGGCAGGTAGTTTCAAGGCTCCCCTTGAAGAAGCCTGCTTTGGCTCTTCAAGGGGTTGCTTGTCACAGGGCTTGGGAGAGCAGAAAACGTGACTTTCCCGGGCTTTATTTGAACACCTGGTGTTCAGGAGGCCTGGAAAGGGGTTACACGTGACTTTCCCGGGCTTTTAGTGTTCTGGGACTCAGTACCAGTTTTAGCCAGCTAGATCCAGCATTAGTTAGGGCTATTTAAGGAAGGGTTCCGTACCGCTGGTCAGTCACCTCAGAGGACAGGATTGTGGTGTCCCCCCCCCCCCCCCCTCCGTTTGTTATTTATGTCGCGGCTGCAATTATGTGTTAATGTCACCTTTAAAAAAAAAAAAAAAGTATTTATATTTGATTAAAGGTGGACAAATTTGTTATGACTTTATTTATTTGTTATGGGTTATTTTTGAAATCTGAAGTTTTATACAGCCTGAGCCATAGTGGCTGGGTTTGTTTAAGTTTAATAAATTAATTTTATGGATTAAATATGTCTTTAAACCAATAATAAAGCAGCTGCGGCCTTATTTATTCCATACAAGTGTCTGTTTGTTATTCTATTTAAGGTATTTATTAAGCTAGTAAGGGGTCCTGCCTGCTGTCCCATGGACGCTTATAGTCAGCAGGGAAATCAGGGATATTGCAGGCTTCGGTTTCAGTTAAGTGACACATAATGGGCTACTGTGCAATGCATAGTAGACGATTATGCTCTACCTTTGCAGGGAAATAAAGAGGAAGTAAAACTCATCAGGGTTTACTTCCTCTTTAAAGAGGTGCATGTTGTTTCTGGCATATCTAAGGAACCAGGGTCTGTGAAGCACAAAGAAGTTAACAGGAGGAGTGTAATTGCTAAGATTAACCAAGCACAGTTTAAGACACAATTCAACTAGTCGTTAGGCTTGGTACATGGTAAGGGTGACAGATCCTCCGGTAGCGTGGGGGTCAATGTTTAGGCTTCCTCCCTAGTGGTCATTCTCCAATAGCAACCAGAATCAAACGCACATTACAGAGATTCGTGACCTGGTCACCTAGGTACGTAAGTGAAAGAATTAGCAAGTGCACGCATGAGGTCCACACTAGGTGCACGGCGGGGACCCCATTCTGTTATGCGTAGAAAGGTAACAGAGGTACACTGAACTGGTGGGGTGGGCACAGGCTCAGCACATCCCTCCTAATGCAACAGATCATCAGTTACAGTGTTTAGTAAAATGGGACCAGATACTTCACATAAGAACTTGGTATGTTATTTTACTGCACACATGTTCATCTCTAAGTCAGGGAACTGATTTAATGTTAGATTTTTCACATGACTGCAGTCTCCACCTGGTTCTCAGGTGTTGATGAGCGCACTCCATGCGAAAGGTAGCCCGTATGCAGGCTTGCTCCCTAGTCGACTCTGTGTCCATAGACAAAAAGGACTGGCTCCCGATCAGCGCTGACCTGACAGGAGTGTTCTGGCGGGGGGGGGGGGTGGTTCAATAGAACAGCAAGGGAGATCGCAGTACTAACATCATATAGTTAATACAGAGTCTCCTCCTGAGCCGTCAGTTGTTTTTCATTCAGCTCTGCTGGGTTGAAAAAAAAAAGACTAGTACACTAGTGTGTACTAGGCTTATCTCCTCAGTGTCTCTGCATCTCCCCCGTTCCCCCTCCCTATCAGTTCCGTAGTCTGTGTGACAGCCAATGTCAGGACCTGGGCTTGAACACCTGGGACCTCTTCTGTGTCTGGCATTAAATGTGAGGGGAGGGGCATGAAATGTCCCCAACCATCACACATGGAATGCTGTCATAAATAAAAAAGCTAATTTGCATAAAGGGTTTTGAAAATGACTTACTGTTATTGGTCAGTTATTGGGATCCTAATGGTCCAATCAGCAGGGATCCAGACCTATAAAAGAAAAGAAAATGCGTCGGTTATTGCAATTCGTTGGAATTTTCTAGAGAAGCAGCGTTCACGTTTTGCTATTATGGAGTCTTTGCTGCGCCAGGTTTTGAAGCGGGCCGGTACCGAAGAAGGCGAACATTGGCTGCAATTGTGCCTGTCATTACCTCCTTCTACATCATCTAGCGGTTTACCTCCGGTTTCGTCCTCTCTCTCCGGTTCGCTTCCGTCCACGTCTACTGCTCCAGTCTCTTTCCCTGGTTCCCTCCATGATGGTGTATGCCTTCTATCGTCTTTTCCGGCATCCGGTTGTGACATCACTTCCGCCTATCAACACCCTTTGGCTGACCCCGTGACGCATCCCGCATCATTCGGTGAGAAGCGAGATGTCGGCTGCTATTCGCCGGTTTCCGATGACGTCGCGTGCTCAGTCCGCGCAGAAGTGACGTCGAAGAGGCAGCGCAAGAGGCCCGGGAGATTTGATTCTCCGCCGCCTCCTCGTACAGAACCGAAAGGAGGTAAGAAGACGAAGAAGACGGACAAAAGACTGGGCGCTCAGCTTTTGGCTATGGTGCTTTTTGGCATGGTCATTGGTCGGCTGGTCTGTGGCCATCCTCCTGGGTGGATCGGGGATTGGTTTCTAACATTGTCCTTTTGGAGTTGTTTCCTGTGGTGGTCGCCCTTGAGCTATGGGGTGATCAGTTTAGGAATAAGAGAATTTTATTGCATTCGGAAAACAAAGGTGTGGTGTTTGCGATCAACTGTTTGGTTTCTAAATCAATTCCTGTTATTGCCGTCCTTCGATTTTTAGTCCTTCGGTGTCTACGGATTAATGTTTGGTTGAAGGCGAAGTATATACCTGGTTTCAGTAATTCCATCGCTGATTCACTATCTCGCCAACAGGTGCAGAAGTTTCGGGAATTGGTTCCAGATGCAGACGAGATTCGTCTTTCTTGTCCTCCACATCTTTGGTCCATAATTTGAGCCCTGTCTTGGCTGTATTGTATAATTCTTTAGCCCCGTCCACGCTAGTGAGTTATATGGCTGCGTGGGACTTATGGACTTGTTTTTTAGGCTCCTTGGATGTCTCTGCTTCGCGTGACCAGGAGGATTTGATTTTCTCTTTTCTTGATGCTTTGATGAGTAAAGGTTGTTCTTATTCTAAGATTGTTAAGGTTTTAGCTGGCATTTCCTTTTTTCAAAAGTTGTCGGCGATGCCCCTTGCAATAGTTTCTTTGCTGTTAAGATAGCTCTGAGGGGTTACCGTAGGAAACATGTGTCGACTGATAAGAGGTTGCCGATTACTTTTGGATTGTTGAGACAGTTGTGTGCTGCGACTAGCGCTGTTTGTTTCTCGTCTTTTGAAGCCCTGCTGTTTAAGCTTGCCTTTTGCCTATGTTTTTACGGTGCTTTTAGGATTTCTGAGCTGGTGCCCAATAATAAATACTCAGGCTCGGGTATGCCGGCTTCTGCCGTGCTTATTCAGCCTGGAGTCTTGCGTTTGTTTTTGCAATGGAGTAAGACAGATCAATTTGGTAAGGGTCTGTGGATCACGACTTACAGACATTTTGATGATTCTGTTTGTGCCGTTACTTTGGTGCAACAATATATGCTTTTGCGGCCTGCCGATGGTTCTCAGTTCCTTCTCCATATTGATTCCACTCCGTTGACTAGTTTTCAGTTTGGTGCTGTCTTAAAAAAATGCTTGCTTCATTTACGTTTGGGTCACCTTCCAATTCTTCTCATTCCTTCCGTATTGGGGCTGCTACTACTGCTGCTAGTATAGGTCTTGACGTATCTGCTATTAAGAATATTGGTAGGTGGTCCTCTAATTGTTATGGTACTTATATTCTATGTTTTTGTACTTACATTCGTGCTGATACTTCTGTTTGATTTCAGGTTCTTCATTGGTGGCATGGATCGTCGGCCATTCATTTATCTATTGAGCCCATAAGAGAGCTGACTACAGGTGTTATGGTACCAATCTTACTTTATCGCCTACTGATGTTAAATTGTATTGGTATGGGCAGAGGGGTTTATCCTGGTTTAATCTGCACAGGATATTGTCCTCTCTTTACTTACGTTGGCCAGTGCCAGATATTATTGTTTTACATTTAGCGGGGAATGATCTTGGTCGGCACAGGACACTGGATGTTATTGCTCATATAAAGAATGATTTTTTAAACATCCATTCTGTATTGCCTTACTGTGTTTTAGTGTATTCTGAGATCATCCCTCGTTTATTGTGGTTTTCTACGCAGTTTGATAAATTTGAGAAAGTTAGGAAAAATGTTAATAGGGCTGTCTCGAAATGTATGTCTTCAATTCAAGGGTTATCATTTCGGCATGTGAATTTGGAGGGTGGTGTACAAGGTTTCTATCGCCCTGATGGAATCCATCTTTCAGACGTTGCCCTGGATATTTTTAATTTAAATTTACAGTCCTGTGTGGAAATGGCTGTGGGCCGGTTGGGGTGCCGTTCTTATGGTCCATAAGATCGGCTGGTGGGACTTTTGTGTTATAATTATTATGGTTTGAGCTTTAATAGCTAAACCAGATGTATATTTGTCTTGGAAGTTATTGAAGACAATTAATTTTAATATATTTCATGATATGTTTACGGTTAAAATTTATATTTTGAATAACCTATAATAAAGGCCGCGGCCATTAAATTCCACACACTGGTATATTATTTATCTAATTATTTAATTATTATTTATTTAATTATAATTTTAAGGATGTAAGTGTAAAAATTGTTATGACTAGCATTCCATGACTCTTCCCATTGAGCTATCTGGGATGCTGGACAGCTCCCCGTCTGATCTGCTGGACAAACCTACCTGATCCATTGGAATACTCTGCCTTGTGTCTTGATTGTTGTTGAACCTTGAACCCCTAGCTCCTCCCATGAACTTCCTATAAAAGCCTTGTCTCAGCACTTCCCCTTTGCCAGGTTATTGTGCCTTCCCAGCCAGTGCCTTGCGATTTGTCTGCTCTGCTGCCATTTGTACCTGCAACCACCCGTGTTTGACCCTCAGCCTGTTCCTGGACTACTCGTCTGCCTGATCCTAATCTGCAACCACCCGTGTTTGACCCTCAGCCTGTTCTTTGACTACTCTTCTGCCTGATCCCAACCTGCAGCCACTTGTGATTGATCCCTTGGCTTGTTTACTGACCATGCTGCTGTTTCATCCTTGTCTGCTCATCCGCTACTGTACCCCGGCTTGCTCACACCCTGGTGGGGCAAACTTGAGGACTGCAACCTGGTACTAGCTTGCAGCTAAATCCATCTCCACCATCAGGAGCTCTGGGGGAAAACCAGCTAGTACTTAGACTCCGCACCTCAGGGGAGCCTGTATTATCTGCCAGAAGTGACTGCCTGAATACCTGTCCTGCCACTGCTATAGCTATTGGCCTCTAAGCCTGACTCCAGATCGTGACAGTCAATCTCATCCTCGTCCCTCTCCTCTCCTCCCTGTGTAATTCTATTCCATGCTGCTGCTCCAGTGCTTGTAAAGTAAATAAACATGTATTATTACTTCGATCCTCTCTGTTTTAGGTCCCTGATCTGTACAGTGTGTGTGTGTATTCCTAAAATGATAGTGCTAAATACCTTCTTTGCAGAGCCCTTCTGTGCAGACATGTGACCTCCATCTGCTAGCTTGCATTCATCAGAGGGAAATCTCAGCCCCTCCCACTGTACTCACTTACTTGAAAAAGAAATCAGAGGGAGGTCACAAGACATGACAGCAGGGCTCTGCAAAGAAGGTATTCAGCATTATAATTTTAGGAAAATGCACACACTGTACTGAACAGGGACCTAAAACAGAGAGAATGAAAGTATTTAAGTGACTTTACAATCACTTTAAACTACAGTTGAATTCAGCCACGTAATTGTTTTATTTTTATTTTTTTGCCAATGTAGATTGCTGTATGATTCCCAAGTGACAAAATATATAATACAAAATATATTGCGCTAAACTCCAAGCATAAGTGAAAAAATATATAAATATATATAAATGTAACAAACAGTGAGGCCGCTAACACAACAATAGAAAGATTGTAAAGAGCTGTGAAAAAAAGTGCAGCGCCAAACAAAACGAGGTATCCCTAAATAGGGAGGCCTCTAATGATAAGTGACCGTGATCAAAAATGGAAATAGATATCACATCCAATCCCCACTGTTATATAGATGCACAGTACATATGCATATATGAGTGATATAAAAAGGGTCAAGGTGGACCAATGACCCCCAATATCTAGTGATCAATTATCTAAAGATATGTAGATCTCAAATAAATAAATAATGTGAAAACATATATTTAAATTTGAACAGCAAACAGTGCCACCATAAAGTGAAGTATACAGTCCAACTTCAGCATTTAAACATGATGTAATTAATCCCCTGGGTGGGGAAAAAACGTAATCTCCTCTGTTATCCCAATTGGACACACCAGAATGGTGTCTGTAATTCTCCTAGATCTCAATCTCACCACAGCTCCCGGGGATTATTCATTAACATAAGAGTAGAATGACTACGCTTACCGGATGGTGTAGACCCACAGCTCACCGTACGGTGGGGGGTCCTCAAGGCTTGTGTGGGCCAACTGCCCTCTTAGATCCTCGTACCGGATACGTCTCCTAGTGCAGGCAGTCACGGCTAGATCCTGATGAGATCGCAGGGAAATGGCCAGAACGGATGGATCTCTATGACAAGATGCGATCTCATCAGGATCTAGCCGTGACTGCCTGCACTAGGAGACGTATCCGGTACGAGGATCTAAGAGGTCAGTTGTAAACTAGAGGCAAGGCAACCAAGATTTCTAAACATTTAGGCCCGGATTCACAGACAGCGGCACACATTTATGGCGCCGTAGCGTATCTCCTGTACGCTATGCCGACGTAGCGCAGAGAGGCAAGCACTGAATTCACAAAGCCAGTGCTGCCAAAACTGCGCTGGGTTTCCTAGGCGTAAGCCGGCGTAGGTGGAAGTGGGCATGAGCCATGCAAATGAGGCGTGGCCCCAATCCCAAGTGGCCCGCCATGTCTTGCTCTGAGATGGCGGGGTCTGCATGCCCAGATCGCGGGCTCCCGACGCGCCATCTCCAAGCTTTAGTGAATGGGGTCATGTGCGTGGGGCTGGCCTATCCGTGATCGCGGCAAGGCTGGCCTATCAGTGATCACGGTGGGGCTGGCCTATCCGTGATCACGGCCAGGCTAGCCTATCTGTGATTACGGCCAGGCTGGCCTATCTGCGATCGTGCTGGCTCCTGGAGTACCGCCTCCACCCCTGTGAACACTGCTGCCTTCACCTCCTCCTGGCCCCCCCTCACCTCCAGACTGATAGAAGATAAAAGTTGCAGGTGAGGGGGTGAATACGGTCTGGGGAGAGAGGGAGCAGCCAAAGTTAAATAAATAAAAAAAAAACTTCCGGTGTCGGTATAAGTGTAGAAGTGTAGAAGTCAGTGCAGTGTAGAAGTCAGTGCAGTGAGGTGGACAGTGCAGTGTTGTGAGGTGGACAGTGCAGTGTTGTGAGGTGGACAGTGCAGTGAGGTGGACAGTGCAGTGTTGTGGGGTGGACAGTGCAGTGAGGTGGACAGTGCAGTGGACAGTGCAGTGTTGTGAGGTGGACAGTACAGTGTTGTGAGGTGGACAGTGCAGTGAGGTGGACAGTGCAGTGAGGTGGAAAGTGCAGTGAGGTGAACAGTGCAGTGTTGTGAGGTGGACAGTGTAGTGTTGTGAGGTGGACAGTGCAGTGAGGTGAGGTGGACAGTGCAGTGTTGTGAGGTGGACAGTGCAGTGTTGTGAGGTGGACAGTGTAGTGTAGTGTAGTGGTCATTGCAGTGTAGTGGACAGTGTAGGAATCAGGTAGTGTAGTGGACAGGTAGGTCAGTGTAGTGGTGGAAAGTATAGGAAGCAGGTAGGTTAGTGTAGTGGTCAGGTAGGTAGTTTAGTGCAGTGGTCAGTGTGGGAATCAGGCTGGTTTGTACTATTGTAGGAAGTGAAGGGACTTGGGGGGTGCTAAAAGTCCACAGGTTAGGGGGGCGCAAATAACTTGCCTTGCCCCGGGCGCTGACAAACCATACGCCACTGATGCTCATTGTGGCCCGCGACCGGTTACCAAGTCTATAAAGTGGCCCTCGCTCCTCAAAAGTTTGGGCACCCCTGGCCTACGGCGTGAACGTAACCTAAGCCTAGTCATATTCACGTCCTATGTAAACTACGTAAAATACGTCGGCTTGTGTTCCCTGGTGCAGCCCTTTCCATGGATGCTGCTGAGTTACACCTCCTTTATGGGGCATAACTTTACGCCGGACGTATGACTTTACGTGCACTGCGTCGGGCGCACGTACGTTTGTGAATCGCCGTATCTCCCTCATTTGCATATGTGAATAGAAAATCAATGGGAGCGCCAAATGCGTCCAGCATAAATATGCACCCACTCTACGCCGGCGTAGGCAAGTTACGTCGGTCGGATGAAGCCTGTTTTTAGGTGCATCTTAGTCTGTGGGCCCGGCGCATAGATACGACGGCGCATATTTGCACTTACGCGGCGTATCTGGAGATACGTCAGCGCAAGTGCTTTGTGAATCCGGGCCTTAATGTTCCTTATAAACTCTATATTTGGGTGGTTGATGGCTTTCAATTTTCAACATAGTTAGTATAAAAGTTCTTTAAATTTAACATGTTCTTACAGTAGTGGAACCCTGTTGTGGCATTGGCATGGCAAATAGACACTATCTTTGCCTACTGATACTTTTTTCTCTTTGTGAACAAATGATTTTCAGTAGCTCAGACAGTTCTAACTGAGTTGTTTCAAATTGTATAATGTTGAGTCTATCTAAAGCTGCTGTAGTGCAACACAAGTTGTATCAAGGGTTTGGAAATTTTGAACTGTCTTGACTAGTGACAGTTTTGCTTTTCCTGTGGTAAATGTCTTTCAGAGGCTCACATTGTAAGAAATAAGTTCTTCCAAATTGTTTGGTTGTCGATAACTTTTGTTATACAGTAACTAAGCTGTTGACTGCACTAATTGTGTCAGGGAAGCTAGTAGACCAGACTGTGTGACTGCACAGAGGAGACCAAAAACACATGTAGGTGAAAATATAATAATTTATTAAGATAAGTGAAAAAACACACAACCACCTCCAACAGGACACTCCAATATGAGAGAGATACCAAGGCGAGCATGTGAGGGCTTGCTGGGTATTTATAGGACTGCAGTGATTGTCCTCATGTGACAGCTGAGCGGAGGAAGTGCTGCCTGCCCCACACTGCCTGTATACACCCGCTGGTGGACGCCGGTACTACGGCCCATGGATCAGGCATTACCACCAGCAGGTGAGATCCTCTATCAAAGATACTGGCTGCAAGAGGACACTAGTACTGAAATCCAGCCTCTCCTGACAAATTTGGCTTTCAATTGTTTTTATGTTTAATAAGGATAAAAGGCTCTGACCTGTTCACACATTGCTAATTATACATAAGGATTTAACTATAAAAATGACTCTCATGTATGCACTTGCAATATGATATCATATGTATTTTTTTTTTTTAAAAGCTGGCCATTCTTGCAGTGAAATAGTGCTTTGCCAGTCCAGATTTACTTAAAGTGATTTCAAACCTTCAATTAATTTTTTTCAACAAACATAGTATGTCTACATGCTCTCTGCAATGGAACTTGTGTGGGCTCGCTCCTGACCCATACTGCCTGCATCAATAGACACAGACAGCAAGGCTTTACCCCACCCCTCGCTTCCTTGTCATAGGATTTGACTGACAGCAGCTCCTTCTGCTATCAATCTGCCCAGTGTGGAGATAGAGTGAGGAGAGAGCCACTGCTCTTGTGCACAATGCAGGATCAAAACTGAGGCTTTAGAACCACTTTAGCTTCCTGCCTCCCAAGTTGCATAAACTCTCCTCTCATTCACTTCTATTACCTCCTCTGCCAGTTGGTTCCTCTTTATCACTATTATATAGTAGCCATTCTGGTAATGGAGGGCATTTAGCTCAGAAACCTTTTTGTCATCAATTGACTATGATGATTTTTGTTGATTGGTCACCCAAGTACCCAGCATTGTCACATAGAGGCTTGTAGAGATTTCTTTACTACTAGAAAGTTTCCTGTTGTGACTTGTGGTTCACGCAATCTTTATTTCTCTCCCATGAGTTGAATAAATGGTGAGTTGTGGACAGTGAATGCAGCTAGGTATCTACCAAGTTAGAGGACTAAGGCTGCATTCACACCTGAACGCGGCGTATGCTAGCGCGATTTACAGCGACAAATTGCGGCGTTTTGTCCTGCGATTTGCTGCTACAAAATGCAGCGTTTTTTAAGCCTATAACATACGCCGGAGGGGTGATCAACATTGTTGGCTATGCCGAAAGCCGCCTGAAAAAAGGTCCGGGACTTGTTTTGAGCTTCAGGCGTCCGGCGTTTCGGCGTTCGGTGTGGAGATGTGAACCATCTCCATAGCCGACAATGTTAAATCACCCCTCCAGCTTCATTACATCTATACATGTTATGTGCCTGCTGTCTAATGACAGGGGAAATGAGAGCTCATTTGAATGTGTCATTCATGAACTATCCTTAAAGCCCAAGTCCAGGAAACTTGAAAGTCCTCCGTGCAGTTTGTCTTTGCCTGTACTACAGGGGGCACCTGCTTGTTTTGTCAAGGGGAGAGTAAAAGCAACTTACACACTACTCAGATTTTCCAGCAGATGGTGCTCCCCACGCTCTACCTATGGGCTGTCCCTCTGCATCGTCTTGATGACGTCAGGACCTTAGACTGCTAAAGAATGTTGAAGAAGATTCCACAGGGACTGGTGTATAGGGTGACCACGTGTCCCGGATTGCCCAGGACAGTCCCTCATTTTGCAGGTCTGTCCCGGGCACCTTTATTCCAGGACAATACAGTGTCCCGGAATGAAACTGACACAGCCACCCCCCAAGCAAAACTAATGCCCCCAAAAAAGGCCACCATATCACCGCTTTACCCACTGACAGTACTTGTCCTGGCCGGGAATGCCTAAAGGAGCACAGTCCCCGCCCCCTGCCTGTGATTGGAGAAATCATAAATCCTGCCTCTTGTGTCCAATCCCTGTGCTGTTATTCGTTACAGCACAAGATAATTTTTGGGAAGGGGGGTGTCCCTGAATGGTAGTTTGGAAATGTGGTCACCCTACTGGTGTAGCAGTCGAGAGTTGCAAAGGATCGGGAAAGTTGATCTTCTTCTCAATGCCCACTAGAACTAAATGAGTCAATAACCTTTGCAACTGGGGGCCGTCCCACTGCAAGCAATCATTTTTAATTTTCCTGGAGCTGGACTTTAAGTTAAAGAAAATAACTGCAAGATGCAATGTTTGTGTTGTACAACTGATGTTTTTTCAAGGTAAACAAACTCTTTTTACTCCCTACAGATATGTTGCAAACAAAAATGTACAATGAAATGTATAGTGGTTTTATGTCAATTAATGGCATCACCAGACAAAATGAGTAAATTCAAAGAGGGACAGACGGCGGAATGTTGGTGAGGTTGCAAAACAACGGGTACAATGGCCCACCTGTGGTGGGATTGTCCCAAAATCAAAAAATATTGGGAGAAAATCCTGGGTTTAATAAAAGAAATTACCAAGAGGGAGATAAAAAAAGATCCATGGATAATATTATTCCATGGAGGGGAGGAAGCAGTGAAATATTACAAAGAGTCCTTGACACCACATCTGTTAAATGAGGCTAAAAGGTTGATTCCAAAAAAATGGCAGGAGGTGGAAAGTCCATCAATACGACTCAGTGGAAGAGACGTATAGTATGGAAGGACTGAAGTATAGTATAGAGGAGGAAAAAACAGGATAAATGGGAATGCTGGAAAGAATTTAAGAAAACATGGAGTTATGCGGAAAACCTAAAGGCCCGGATTCTCGTACGAGTTACGCCGGCGTATCTCCAGATACCCCGTCGTAACTCTGAGTCCGAGCCGTCGTATCTATGCGCCTGATTCTTAGAATCAGTTACGCATAGATTTGTATTAGATCTGACCGGCGTAAGTCTCTTACGCTGTCATATCTTAAATGCATATTTACGCTGGCCGCTAGGGGCGTGTACGCTGATTTACGCCTAAAAATATGTAAATCAGCTAGATACACCAATTCACGAACATACGCACGGCCGACGCAGTACAGATACGCCGTTTACGTTAGGCTTTTCCCGGCGTAAAGTTACCCCTGCTATATGAGGCATACATGAGGCGTACCAATATTAAGTATGGACATGGGCCAGCGTCAAATTTTTAACGTTTTATGTCGTTTGCGTAAGTCGTTCGCGAATAGGGCTGGGCGTCATTTACATTCACTTCAAAAGCATTGGCTTCTTGCGGGTTAATTTGGAGCATGCGCACTGGGATACTTTAACGGACGGCGCATGCGCCGTTCGTAAAAAGCGTCATTTACGCGGGGTCACATTAAATTTATATTACGCTATACTGCCGCAACTTTGGTTTGAGAATACGGCACTTGCCTGTCAAAGTTGCGGAGGCGTAACGTAAATAGGATACGTTACGTCCGCACAAATATACACGCTTCTACGTGAATCCGGGCCTAAGAGTCTAGATCTATGACGGGGCCAGAACAGGAAGGAAGAAAAACCGTTGACTAAAAGAATATAAATCAGGAGGGAGAAAGGGGGGAGTAAGGGGGGGGGAAGGAGGGTTAAATTGGGATTTTCTGATGTTTGTATATGGATATACTGTATATATTTGATCTTTTTATATATTGGAAATGCAATTTAGTAATATGATTGGAATTTATGACAAAATTAAATAAAGAATACAAAATAAATTAATGGCATCACAAATAAAGGCGTGGTTGCTGGATCAACACTCAAAGGCGGATCCAGAGTCCAGTCTCGGGAGGGGCACTGCCAGAATATAAATTTTGTGCAAACCAATCTATATATTTTGGGTTTTTTTTTTACCAAAAATATATGGCAGAATACATACTGGCCTAAACCGATGAAGACATTTTTTTTATAACAAAAAGCAAAAAATATTGCATTTTTTTTTAAATTGTCGGTCTTTTTCTGTTTCTTTTTCACTGCAGAGGTGATCAAATACCACCAAAAGAAAGCTCTATTTGTGGGGAAAAAAAGGACATCAATTTTACTTGTGTACAGCGTTGCACGACCACGCAATTGTCAGTCATTAAAGTAACGTAGCACAGTATTGCAAAAAATTACCTGGTCATAAGGGTAAGGGGTAAAACTTTCTGTAGCTGAAGGGGTTAAGATTGAACAAGTCAAGACTAAAAGGGAATTTTTGTTTCCATACATAATGGCAGTGGCACACATATATTTTGCATTTGACACAACATTCATTCAATCTTTTACTCACTTTTAGTCAAATATTTTGTTGCTCTGGTGGGGGGAGGGGCTCCCATGCAGGAGCAATGGAGAGGAGATGGATCCAGGACCAGTAATTGCACTGTCCACAGCCTTGTTCTTCCTGTATTTACATCTCTCAGCAGACTGCAAGGTGGAGAAGATGGAGGGAGGGGGTGGGTGGAACCAATTCTCACTCAGGGGCGGAGGCCTGTAGTGCAGACAAGAGGGAGGAGGTCCCATGGGTGGGGCCAACACACTCAGGGGCGGAGAAGGAAGAATGCTGGCGCTCTGCCATGACTGACTGTGGATGCTGGACATTTTAGTGCAGTTAGCGAAAGGGATTAACAACAACAGCAGCATGTGACTTTTAAACCTGAGGTTAGGCACTCAGGCAGGCCCAAAGCCAAAGGAACTCTGTCTAACTCTAAACTGCAGCAACAACTGTTCCCCTATGGCTCCAGCTCCTGTCAGTGTCAAATCGGCTCTGAGACGTCACTCGTTGCTAGACGCCAGGCGGCCCAGGCGCTAGAAACCAGTGCAGGGAAGAAGCTCCACCCACCTCCTTCTCCTAGTCCAGGTGGCATAATTACACTAGACGAGTCTCTCTCTCTCTGTGCCGCTGATCGTGTGAGACAGAGAGACTCGGGCAGAGGCTGCAAGTGATTGTCAGTGTGATATTTTCGGGGGGGGGGGATTGCCCTGTTGCCCCCCTAAATCCGCCTCTGACAACACTGTAGTTGTGTCATGTTAAACATTCAATCTGTTGGTCAGGTGGTTGCCAAAACCTTCCCTTGTGGGCCCCAGTGTAACATTCCACCCTGCCAGAGGCGTCCCTAGGGGGGGGCCAGAGGGGGCCCTGACCCCCCCAACATCATGCTGTGCCCCACCATGTGCCCCCCCCAAAAAAAAAAAAATTTTTTTTTTTTTTTGCAATTTTTGTATTTTGCTCCCCGAGAGGGAGAGCGTCCCCAGTCAGCTCTGCGGGGGATTCCTCCCCCTCTCTGTGCTCGCCGACACTGCATAATGCGAGCGCTCACACAACCAGATATTCTAGCCTGGGCCGTGTTTAAGTGTGTGCACTGCAGACTGCAGTACACTGTAATCACTGAACTACATTATCTCCATCCCTTCTCTCCCCCCCCCCCCCATCTGTCTCCCTCCCCCTCTCCTGTTCTTTCAAAACATTTACAATTTACTTTCACTTTCACTTAGGCAGATAATATACGGTGCAAATTTCTTTCCTGCATTCACAAATTGCAGGAAAGAAACTTGCATGATTCCCCCATCAACAGACAGTGGTGACAGGGGAATATCCCTCCTGCCCAGCAATTATATTCTCCCGACAAACAGTGATTATCACCAGTGGCTATACAGCAACCACTAGTGATAATTATAAGAGAATCTGCTCATTAATGGTTCAAATCTCAGCCAGTTTCTGCTGAACCAGCTGAGATTTAAACTGTCTATGGCTGGTCTTAGCTCTTAAGCAGCCCATACATTGATTAGCACCAGGGATGGACTGGCCATTGGGACTACTGGGAGTTTCCCGGTGGGCTGATGGCTCAGTGGGCCGGCTTCAGTGATAGCGGACCGCCACCTCCCTCTGCTCCTCTGTCTCTCCCTTCCCACAGCACTCACCTCCTCTCCCTCCCCACAGCGCTCACCTGGGGGGACAAAGAAGCAGGGGGAGGACCAGAGGAGCATGGGGGAGGGGACAGACAGCTGACTCAACAGCTATGGCCTGGGAGTTTCTCACTTCTTTCTAATCTTGTCCCATAAGGGGGGGCACCAAACTGATTCTTTGCCCCGGGTGAAATAATGTCTAGCTTCCACACTGGTCTGCCTATAAGAGTACCAGTACCAGCCATTATACTCTAATAAAGTAGAACGGCTAGTGGCTAGTGAAGGGGGAGAGGGGGCTTGGGTGGGGGGGGGGTGCGGGAGTTGTTGGCCGCCATGGGAGAGACCTGTCAAAGTGGGCCAGTCTGGATGAAGTCCAGGGCCAAATTTTTGCCCCAGTCCAGCCCTGATTAGCACTGTGGAGTGTCGGCTTCCTGGCGTGATCGGGCATGTGGGTTTTCAAACACACCCGAGCCCATCTCTATTGGTTGTAGAGCTCCCTGCAGGTTGCTTAGCAGCAGTGGACCCTTCTCTGACATGCTGATCGGGATGCAATCCAGGTGATGCTCTTAGTCAAATCCTAGTCATAAATATCAGTGATTTTATTGATCAAAGCCCACACTTTACAGGCATAGAGCCCACATGGCTGCTGATCATACGGTTGATTATATTTATGTGGTTGTACTCTTGATGCTAATAAATACTGTGTTTATTAGATCTGACTGGGAGCATTACCTGGATCACACGCCGATCAGCATGTCAACAGAGAAGGTTATACAGCATTACTGCTGCTAGGTGACCAGCTGGGGGCTCGGCTCTCTATAACCAATAGTGCCAGCCTTCCCATGCATGCACCCATAATGTCACCAGCACTAGGTCCTAATAGACTGCCGCCGCTGCCAAGGAGACAGACGCCAGATCAGCTCTGTAAATAGCAGGGACAGGACAGCTGGGGATCCCCACTGTGGCAGAACACCAGGGCCCGGTGGCAAGACAACCTTTGCAAACCTGAGAGTTCTCCCACTGCTTTGGACCCTTATATTTTCTTGGTGTGCTGGTGACATATATCTCTTGTTTTCTGCCACCCTGGGGGGCCCCAGTATAGTAGGAAGGGAGCTCACTGCAGAACATGTGAAAGGGCCCATAGTGGGATCGTAGTAAAGGGCCCCAGGAGATTATATATATATATATATATAATATTGCATTTTATAGTTGGCCCCCCTACTTTTGTCCCTGTCCCCCCATGTGCCCCCCCTAAATATGAAAGCTGGAGACGCCACTGCACCCTGCTCAGACCTGTTGGCAAACTTTCTGTGAATTTCCTTATTAGGTATCTATTGCTAATTCTGCTCTCAATGGGGAAAGTTACTGTCCCTTTCTGCCTAATTCGGCAGCCACATAACTAAACAGTTCATTCACACTGTACAATAAATGTATCATGTTTTCATGGAACTGGGCTTTAGCACCACATTTTGAATCAGATATATTTATTTGTTTGTGAATTACAGTATAGAGTAGGATTTGTGCGTCAAAGTCTATAAGACAATATTGATTCATTCCTTGGCTACAGGGTCATTTTCATGTAGGCTTAAGAAAGGTCACTGGTGTCTCCAGTTTTGATGCATATTTCATGTCAAAGGTAGATGAGATTTTGGAGTTATTAGCTATTGCAGGCTTCACATTGACTTTTGGCCTCTTTAAAGTCTACAAGCACATTCCCCAGGGCAAAGGCTCGAAAACAAAATAAAATGACTTTACCTCATCGTGTCTTGTCTAAGTGGTTTTCAATTTAATTTTAGAAAGTTGCACAGAAACCTAAAATATTTTAGTTTTTGAAGACCTTCTTTGCAAGTGCATGTTCCAACTGAATGTACATCTTTTACAAAAATAATATTTTTATATCATTTGCTATAATTGCGCTACAATTATAACTGTAGTGGTAATAATAATAATTTCCTACAATAATAATTGTGACACTATATGAAATTAGTTTTATAAGTCTGCCAGTGCCTGATACGCGTAAATGAAAATGCAGTTTAGAAAAACAATCACCAGTCAGCTTATATAATGTCAAGTTTTTTTTTTTTCTAAATGTAAGCTATAGAAGTACCTGTAGAAGAGGAGAGAAATTTGGGACTTTCAATGACGCACACGGCTATGATATGGTACAAATCGATTTTATTGGTACATATACACATGTTGAATCTTAACAAAATACATTGAATAAATAATGTTGCTCATTAGTAACACATGATACATGTATATACATACATATCACCTCACCACCATGGTGAGGGTGGTGTTGGTTAGTGACCTAGACCCCTCTATGTAATATAAGGAAATACATTGATGGATCATGATTGTAAAGGCAAATGTTTGATCAGATGGTAGTAATAGCGTAGCATCGAAAAGGACTCTACGCGTTTCGTGAGTTCTTTCCACTCATCAGGAGTCCATGCAAGATACATATACTCTTATCTGCAATAAAGTGCATATATACTGTATGTAGTCTGATGTTTGATACAAAAAAGAGAGGGGAAGGAAGAGGGAAAGGGGAGAGATAATCTCCCCCTGGTTACTCAGTCAGCTATAGGTTCCAAATGAGGTGCAGAGAGCCAAAGACATGATGGGGGACTCATCTCTGGGAGCTGTGGTGGTGGTCAGTGGCACAAGAACAATGACAACATTAGAAAACAATAGAAGTACCTGGTTACAAATCTGTCTAGAAGTTGAGAGAAAGTATCTAAGAACAGTGGCTCAATGGCTAGCAATTCTGTCTAGCAGCACTAGGATCATCGGTTTGTATGCCAACCACGGCACTACCTGCATGGAGTTTGCATGTTCTCCCTGTGCCTGTGTGGGTTTCCTCTGGGTATTCAGTTTTTTACTGGCATTAGCAAGGAGTACACAATTGTATAAGAAAATACATTTTATTACAACATAATAAATCCATAGAAATATTTGTTGTAAAAAAAAGCATAAAAAGCTATTTTACCTTTTGCTGTGCATCAACAAAGATAAGCTTCAAAATATCCAAATCTATACATGCATCCATTTAGATGGCTTGATTGCCTGATTTTAGATTACATTCATAATTCTTCATTCTATATATATATATACATACATGCATACACACATATACACACACACACACATATATATATTGTATATATATATATATATATATATATATATATATATATATATATTGCCTTGCGAAAGTATTCGGCCCCCTTGAACTTTGCAACCTTTTGCCACATTTCAGGCTTCAAACATAAAGATATAAAACTGTAATTTTTTTTGAAGAATCAACAAGTGGGACACAATCATGAAGCGGAACGAAATTTATTGGATATTTCAAACTTTTTTAACAAATAAAAAACTGAAAAATTGGGTGTGCAAAATTATTCAGCCCCCTTAAGCTAATACTTTGTAGCGCCACCTTTTGCTGCGATTACAGCTGTAAGTCGCTTGGGGTATGTCTCTTCCAGTTTTGCACATCGAGAGGCTGATTTTTTTGCCCATTCCTCCTTGCAAAACCGCTCGAGCTCAGTGAGGTTGGATGGAGAGCGTTTGTGAACAGCAGTTTTCAGTTCTTTCCACAGATCCTCGATTGGATTCAGGTCTGGACTTTGACTTGGCCATTCTAACACCTGGATATGTTTATTTGTGAACCATTCCATTGTAGATTTTGCTTTATGTTTTGGATCATTGTCTTGTTGGAAGACAAATCTCCGTCCCAGTCTCGGGTCTTTTGCAGACACTTTGGCTCCATCCATCTTCCCATCAATTTTAACCATCTTCCCTGTCCCTGCTGAAGAAAAGCAGGCCCAAACCATGATGCTGCCACCACCATGTTTGACAGTGGGGATGGTGTGTTCAGGGTGATGAGCTGTGTTGCTTTTACGCCAAACACAACATTTTGGATTGTTGCCAAAAAGTTCGATTTTGGTTTCATCTGACCAGAGCACCTTCTTCCACATGTTTGGTGTGTCTCTCAGGTGGCTTGTGGCAAACTTTAAACGACACTTTTTATGGATATCTTTAAGAAATGGATTTCTTCTTGCCACTCTTCCATAAAGGCCAGATTTGTGCAGTATACGACTGATTGTTGTCCTATGGACAGAGTCTCCCACCTCAGCTGTAGATCTCTGCAGTTCATCCAGAGTGATCATGGGCCTCTTGGCTGCATCTCTGATCAGTCTTCTCCTTGTATGAGCTGAAAGTTTAGAGGGACGGCTAGGTCTTCATAGATTTGCAGTGGTCTGATACTCCTTCCATTTCAATATTATTGCTTGCACAGTGCTCCTTGGGATGTTTAAAGCTTGGGAAATCTTTTTGTATCCAAATCCGGCTTTAAACTTCTTCACAACAGTATCTCGGACCTGCCTGGTGTGTTCCTTGTTCTTCATGACGCTCTCTGCGCTTTAAACAGACCTCTGAGACTATCACAGTGCAGGTGCATTTATACGGAGACTTGATTACACACAGGTGGATTCTATTTATCATCATTAGTCATTTAGGTCATCATTGGATCATTCAGAGATCCTCACTGAACTTCTGGAGAGAGTTTGCTGCACTGAAAGTAAAGGGGCTGAATATTTTTGCACGCCCAATTTTTCAGTTTTTTATTTGTTAAAAAAAGTTTGAAGTATCCAATAAATTTCGTTCCACTTCATGATTGTGTCCCACTTGTTGTTGATTCTTTAAAAAAAATTACAGTTTTATATCTTTATGTTTGAAGCCTGAAATGTGGCAAAAGGTCGCAAAGTTCAAGGGGGTCGAATACTTTCGCAAGGCACTATATATATATATATATATATACACACACATATACACATTATCTCACAAAATTAAGTACAGCCCTCACATTTTTGTAAATATTTTATTATATCTTTATATGTGACAACACTGAAGAAATTACTCTTTGCTACAATGTAAAGTAGTGAGTGTACAGCTTGTATAACAGTGTACATTTTCTGTCCCCTCAAAATAACTCAACACACAGCCATTAATGTCAAAACCACTGGCAACAAAAGTGAGTACACCCCTAAGTAAAAATGTCCAAATGGGCTCAATTAGCCATTTTTCCCTCCCCGGTGTCATGTGACTCATTAGTGTTACAAGTTCTCAGGTGTGAATGGGGAGCAGGTGTGTTAAATTTGGTGTTATTACTCTCACTCTCTCATACTGGTCACTAGATGTTCAACATGGCACCCCATGGCAAAGAACTCTCTGATGATCTGAAAAAAAGAATTGCTGCTCTACTCAAAGATGGCCTAGACTATAATAAATTTTCCAAGACCCTGAAACTGAGCTGCAGCGCGGTGGCCAAGACCATACAGCGTTTTAACAGGACAGGTTTCACTCAGAACAGGCCTCTCCATGGTCGACCAAAGAAGTTGAGTGCACGTGCTCAGCGTCATATCTAGAGGTTGTCTTTGGGAAATAGACGTATGAGTGCTGCCAGCATTGCTGAAGAGGTTAAAGGGGTGGGGGGTTAGCCTGTGAGTTCTCAGACCATACGTCGCACACTGCATCAAAATGGTCTGCATGGCCGACATCCCAGAAGGAAGCCTCTTCTTAAGATGATGCACAAGAAAGCCTGCAAACAGTTTGCTGAAGACAAGCAGACTAAGGACATGGATTACTGGGACCATGTCCTGTGGTCTGATGAGACCAAGATAAACTTATTTAGTTCAGATGGTGTCAAGTATGTGTGGTGGCAACCAGGTGAGGAGTACAAAGAAAAGTGTGTCTTGCCTACAGTCAAGCATGGTGTTAGTGGGAGTGTCATGGCCTGGGGCTGCATGAGTGCTGCCGGCACTGGGGCGCTACGTTTTTTTACATTGAGGGAACCATGAATGCCAGCAACGACCTCAAACACACCTCCAAGATGACCACTGCCTTGCTTAAATGGGTGGTTCACCCTAAAAACTACTTTTTTTTATTAGACTGGCCCCCCACATTACAATACGATTAAGGCTATTATTTTTTTTTTGATGCTGTACATACCTTTGTACAGCATATTCACCCGTTGCTTCGGGGTTGCGAGTCCCGCGGGATAGGGCGTTCCTAACATGTCTGTGATTGACATTTTGACCAAAAACGAGCTCCCCCCCGTCGCGTAAGCCACGTCACGATTGGCGAAAGGAGCCGAACGGCGATGCGCATGCGCAGTATAGCGCCGACTCGCCGTTCGGCTCCTTTCGCAAACCGTGACGCGGCTTACGCGAAGGGGGGGAGCTCGTTTTTGGTCAAAATGTCAATCACAGACATGTTAGGAACGCCCACTCCCGCAGGACTCGCAACCCCGAAGCAACGGGTGAATATGCTGTACAAAGGTATGTACAGCATCAAAAAAAATAATAATAGCCTTAATCGTATTGTAATGTGGGGGGCCAGTCTAATAAAAAAAAGTAGTTTTTAGGGTGAACCACCCCTTTAAGAAACTGAGGGTAAAGGTGATGGACAGGAATGTCTCCAGACCTAAACCCTATTGAGCATCTGTGGGGCATCCTCAAACAGAAGGTGGAGGAGCGCAAAGTCTCTATCATCCACCAGCTTCGTTATGTCATCATGGAGGAGTGGAAGAGGACTCCAGTGGCAACCTGTGAAGCTCTGGTGAACTCCATGTCCAAGAGGGTTAAGGCAGTTCTGGAAAATAATGGTGGCCACACAAAATATTGACACTTTGGGCCCAATTTAGACATTGTTACTTTACATGTTGTTCTTCAGTGTTATCACATGAAAAGATATAATAAAATATTTTTTTAAATGTGAGAGACTGTATATATATATATATATTGTGAAGCATGTAATTCTCCCTGCTTGTTTTAGATATATTGTGTGTGTTAGAGGTAAAAAGGGTTCATGTGTTACAGGCTGATTGATATGTTAATGACCCTTCCTCAGCCAGCTCCCTAGTTCAAATGGTAATTGATTTATTGTGTGTGGGAAGGAGACCGGCCTTACTGTTTACAATGATTAGATAAGTGGCTCATGTTAATTATTCTGATTGCTTCATTGTGGTCAGGCTGTTACAACTAGTATTTAACTCCACTGATGTCCTTATCTAAAGAAAATGTGTTTTCAGGTCGGCTCCGAATTGTCTGGCTATATTCTGTATGAGAACTCCAGAGTGGGTGAAAAGGGGGTGGAGCTCCCATTGTTCCTTGATTAAGGATTTAGCTTGTAAAACTGTATTTATAACCAGCAGCAAGCTGCCAATAAATCAGTCTTGGTTCCAGCCTTCAGTCTTGACTCATGTATGGATGATCCTGTGATGTTCTTGTATGGAGAGGAGGGAATGCTTGACGGGGATATCATACCGATACCGTCACAATTGGATGGCAGCAGCGGGATCTTCCCTTCTACTCTCCCTTACACCAGGATTCCAAGCAGACACTGGGAACAGTGAATGGAAGGCTGCTACACCCTGCTTAAAAGAAATACACTGAAAGAACTACTGGAAGTTCGTGGAAGGATTGCTAGCAACAAAACCAAGCGGGTCATCATAGCAGAATCAATGGAGATAGACCAGGAGGACGTGATTGCAGCAACGCCAGCAGTACAAGAGATGGAGACACCAGTGATTCAGGAGGAGTCACCAACCAACAAGCTAATGAGAGAGAAGCTAGCGTGGTTCGGCCCGAGCCCAACGCCGGATGTGGTGCTGAAAGTGATGGACCTGTTAGCGGAGGAAACTAAACAAATAAGAGACGCAGAGCTACAGTTAAAACTGGCAGCAGTCCGACCAGCAGCCGCACATTCTCCAAACAGTGAGTACAGCACAGCAGACGCAAGGAAGATTCCGTTTAGCGCTTTTAAAGCTTTTGATGAAAAGGACTGTGAGATTGATAACTACCTGGCAGACTTTGAGCGACAATGTAACCTGCACCGAATAGCTAGAAGAGAGTGGGTTGCAATATTGTCAGGCAAACTGTCAGGCAAAGCTTCTGATGCTTTCCGGACCGTGCCAGATCAGGATATCCATAGCTACGCCCGGGTTAAAGAAGTGCTCCTGGCTCGTTATGCAGTAACCCCAGAGTCCCACCGACAGAAGTTCAGGGACTCACGCAAAACCACGAAAGACTCTTACGCGGAATGGGCATGCCAGTTGTCCCTGTCGGCCTCTAACTGGGTTAACAGCAGCCAGGCCACCACCGCAGAGGACATTTTGCAACTAATGCTCCTGGAGCAATTTTACAATCACATCCAGACAGATGTCAAAGATTGGGTGAGAGATCGCAGGCCCATGACTCTACCAGAGGCCGCGAAGTTGGCGGATGAATATGCGGATACTCGCAAGACAAACCAGGTCCCACCACGGGTACAACCTCCACGACCAACGGCTCCCTCACACCCACCAGCCGCTAGATACCAACCTCCTAACAGACCGGTGACATCTAGCCCTCGCTATCCACGCCAGGAGGACAACGAACAATGCTGCTTCCGGTGCAAACAGTTGGGTCACTTCAAGCAGAATTGCCCCCTGAATGACAACACCAGATCAAATTGGTCTCAACCTGGGTACCGCCCACCAGCAGCAGCCCATTGTGTAGACTCGGCTTGGGATCCCCAGGAGCTGGGTCGGGAAGAACCATTGGGCACCCCTTACGAAGCCCTCATGGTACAATCTGTTATTACGGACAACAGGGAACACCATTGTCAGCTGGTCATGGGCGACAGCCATGAGCCGGAGGGGCCCTGGAGGGAGCTGGGCAGAAAGAGGCACCGCCAGCTACCCTCCAAGAAGAAGAGGTCCTGGAAGTCATATAACCAGCGGACCTGGGAGGAGAAGAAGCGACTGGAGGAGAGGGAGTCGCAGCGGGCGTCCCAGATGCGGGCCGAGATGTTCGCCAAGGGCCCACCGGTGGCCCCTTACACCACCACCCATTTCCTGATGATGAAGGACCACGTGGAGAGCCTGCAGGACATGAGCAAGCAGGAGCTGATCCGTGAGTACATAGAGCTGGAGGAGTGCATAAGCCGCATGGAGGAGGAGAACAACCACCTGAGGTCACAGCAGGCTGACCCCCCCAGGCTCCATGAACTGGAGATGGAGCTGGAGAAGCTCAAAGAGGAGAACCGGTGGCTGCGGAGGGAGCAGAGGGTGGCTGACCCTATGGGGCACTGATCCCCCCCCCCCGAACTCTGAGCACCAGTGCTACAGCATTTCAACAAATATAACTTTTTCTTTTTATGAATCTCCTGTGATTGTCACTTCAGAGCCATAACCTGCCCCTCCCATAGCGGGACACCTAGATGGCGGCGCACAGACCCATTCGCCATCTTCACACTGACTTCTGGTGACTCTGCAGATCGCACAAAGACTTGGGAACTGACCGGCGTGTGATCCGACGACCCGGTGACATACCTGAGTCGGAAGCAGTTGCCAAGGGAGGTCAGTCACGCCAAACGGAGTTAACCTCGGACTAAAAGCTCTGAACCCGTCAACCCTACTGGACCAGGGAAGGTCCAACCGGGTTTGCCGGAGCAGGGAGAAAAAGGGGGGCCATTGTGAAGCATGTAATTCTCCCTGCTTGTTTTAGATATATTGTGTGTGTTAGAGGTAAAAAGGGTTCATGTGTTACAGGCTGATTGATATGTTAATGACCCTTCCTCAGCCAGCTCCCTAGTTCAAATGGTAATTGATTTATTGTGTGTGGGAAGGAGACCGGCCTTACTGTTTACAATGATTAGATAAGTGGCTCATGTTAATTATTCTGATTGCTTCATTGTGGTCAGGCTGTTACAACTAGTATTTAACTCCACTGATGTCCTTATCTAAAGAAAATGTGTTTTCAGGTCGGCTCCGAATTGTCTGGCTATATTCTGTATGAGAACTCCAGAGTGGGTGAAAAGGGGGTGGAGCTCCCATTGTTCCTTGATTAAGGATTTAGCTTGTAAAACTGTATTTATAACCAGCAGCAAGCTGCCAATAAATCAGTCTTGGTTCCAGCCTTCAGTCTTGACTCATGTATGGATGATCCTGTGATGTTCTTGTATGGAGAGGAGGGAATGCTTGACGGGGATATCATACCGATACCGTCACATATATATATATATATTATCAGCGTGATCTATCATAAATGAAAAAATGTTGCTACCATCAGCTCACAAAATAGTCCCTGTTGTGAAATTTTTAGTCGTCACTTCTCTAATATGACAGATTTGCCCTCACCACTTGTTTAATGCTATATTTGTCAAAGTGACAGTAAGGCCCCATACTCACGAGCAAACATGTCTGCTGAAACTGGCCCGCAGGCCAGTTTCAGCAGACATGTTTGGTCGTGTGTGGGCGCGAGCGGGCCGAATTCCAGCAAACATTTGCCCGCCGGGCCTTTTCCCAGCAGACAAATATTCCTGGACTTGTTTTAAAACAGTCCGCTGGAATTCTGCCCGCTCGGACATGTACGGTCGTCAGTACAGACCTACCGTACATGTCCAGGCGCCCGCCGTCCCTCGCATGCGTCGAATGACTTCGACGCATGCGTGGAAGCATTTTAAAGGCGGGCCGCCCACGTCGCCGCGTCATTGTCGCGGCGACACCGCGTCATCGACGCGGCGACACCGCGGACACGCCCCGCGTATTGTTTACGCGCGGACTTCTGTACGATGGTGTGTACAACCATCGTACAGAAGCCCTCTGGCAGACATGTATGGTGAAAACGGTCCGACGGACCGCTTTCACCATACATGTTTGGTCGTGAGTACCCGGCCTAAGAGATGCCATTTATTATTTTTAAAGCAGTGTTATTCAAATTACCTTTTTTCCAAAGAAATATAATTACCAGGAAATATACTAACATGCATCTTTTAGCTTGTTAATTTGGGGGTGGGTATAGCAAAAAAAAATGTATGGACAAAATGTTGTGGTCCTGCATGATATATCATCTTTAAAGGTGAGTGTGTGTAAAGAGAGAGAGAGAGAGAGAGAGATGTATATGTTTTTTTTATAAATAATGTTGTTTTCTATTACAATAAAAATAAATTTCTACATAAAAATGCTTTTTTTTTTCACTTTTCCATGAAACATGATTGATATTATTGACCAACATTCACAATGCTTGTTGAAAAGTCCTAAAGTGGAACTACACTGCATCTCAGCACCACAAACCCAAAACACTATTTATAAATTTCTAATAGTCAAAGAAAATCACTTTAAAAAACACCCCCTAGAATTTCTGGCTGTGGCCATCTTGAGCAAGGGCAGATGAATCATGTAGCATTTACTTCCTGGAATCCATCTGCCCTTAGCTAAGTCTTGCATGCATGAGGGTGTGCTTAACTGTGAAAACCCCTCTTTCCTTCCTGAAGACTCCTGGGATGTATGACATAATTTGCCTAGGCCAGAAACCAGGAAGTAACATAAATAAAAATGATATACTTTCATATCTATTTACTAATGATAGAAGCATAAGAGTTAAAAATAGTCAGTGTTGATGATAGTGAAGTTCCGCTTTAACTCCTTTATTATTTAAACCCATGGTAAGGAAGGACTATTGTTTTGTCAGAGTGACCTCTGTGACCAAGGGAGAAAGCTACGTAAAAATACAACATTTGCATTTTATTACATTTTTTGGGAAAATTTTAATTATTAGAAAAGATTCAAATTGATATAACTTTTTAATAATGGAGTCCTGGATCGCAGTGTAAAGCCCAGCACAAGTTATCAATTTAATAAAGTAATAAGAATTGTATTGGTGTAAATACAAAAGATATAGGGCCAGATTCACAGAAGAAATACGCCGGAGTATCTACTGACACTCCGGCGTATTTTCAAATTTGCCGCGCCGTATCTTAATTTGTGATTCACAAACAAGATACAACGGCATTTGGCTAAGATCCAACAGGCTTACGGCTTTGTACGCCTTCGGATCTTAGGCTGCAATACTTCGGCCGCCGCTGGGTGGAGTTCACGTTGTTTTCCAGCGTCGGGTATGCAAATTAGCTTTTACGGCGATCCACGAAGGTACTCGCGTGCGTTACGTCGTCGCAAGTCGTTTTTTCCCGTCGCAAAGTTAAGCCTGCTTTTTCATGGCTTAACTTTAGACCAGCCATGTTAAAGTATGGCCGTCGTTCCCGCGTCGAATTTCAATTTTTTTTTTTTCCTATGACGTCCGGGAATACGTTACGCACATCGCCATTTAAACAATACGTCGGTGCGCCGTAATTTCACGCAAAGCACGTCGGGAAATTTCCTAACGGAGCATGCGCAGAACGTTCGGCGCGGGAGCGCGCCTAATTTAAATGGTACACGCCCCATTTGAATTAGGCGGGCTTGCGCCGGACGGCTTTACGTTACACCGCCGTAAGTTTACAGGCAAGTGCTTGGTGAATCAGGCACTTGCGCTGAAAACTTGCAGCGGTGTAACATAAAGACGATACGTTACGCCACCGCGATTCTTTATGAATCTGGCCCATAGTGTTACAAGTAACCTCCTGAAATAAAGGATGTTAGGTTAATAAAACTGCTAACACTATCAGTAAAAACCTCATCATTCTCAAACCACCTCATCTTCTTGGCAATCTAAATGGAAAAGCTGATACAAGGTAAAAAAAATAAAGAATTTTGAAAGCTATCCATCTGATTTTTTTTAAAGGTTTTATTTTTTTTGTGGTCTCAACATAATAGATCTTAGTAAAAATAATTACTTCAGAATCAGTAAGTATGGAGATTGTATTCTCCATTTCAACTTTGAATATACATTCCTGCAATATGAATACCTTAACCACTTCCATACCAGGTACTTACGCAGCTTCCCGCCCAAGCCAATTTTCAGCTTTCAGCACTGTCGCACTTTGAATGGCAATTGCGCGGTCATGCTACACTGTACCCAAACAAAATTGGCGTCCTTTTTTCCCCACAAATAGAGCTTTCTTTTGGTGGTATTCGATCACCTCTGCGATTTTTTTTTTTTGCGCAACAACTAAAAAAAGGCTGAAAATTTGGAAAAAAAATTACGTTTTTATTTTTTTCTGTTAATTTTTTTGTAAATAAGTTTTCTCTTTCAATTACGGGCACTGATATGGCGGCACTAATGGGCACCGATGAGATGGCACTGATGGACATCGATGAGGTAGTACTGACGGGCACAGATGAGGTGGCACTGATTGGCGGCGCTGGTATGCGACACTGATGGGCACGCATAGGCGGCACTGATGGGCACACATAGGCGGCACTGATGGGCACACATAGGCGGCACTGATGGGCACTCATGGGTGGCACTGATGGGCACACATAGGCGGCACAGATGGGCACTCATGGGCGGCACTGATGGATACTTATGGGTGGCACAGATGGGCACTGATAGGTGGGCACTGGGCATGGATGGGCACTGTGGGGTGGCACTGATGGACACTGGGGTGGCACTGATGGACACTGGGGTGGCGCTGATGGACACTGGGGTGGCGCTGATGGACACTGGGGTGGCAGCACTGATTTTTGCCAGGTTGCCAGTCAGTGCCCATTTGTGGGCACTGACTGGCATCTTTTTTTTTTTCTTTATGCTTTTTTTTTTTTCTGTCATTTTTTTTTTTTGCCCACCCTGGTGCTCCAGGGTGGGCATCCCTGGTGGTCCAGTGTGGCGATCCGA
This sequence comes from Rana temporaria, assembly GCF_905171775.1. Classification (NCBI taxonomy): domain Eukaryota; kingdom Metazoa; phylum Chordata; class Amphibia; order Anura; family Ranidae; genus Rana; species Rana temporaria. The sequence continues at coordinate 295,009,588 of NC_053493.1, forward strand.
GGGGGGGCTGCGCTGATAAACAATCAGCGCTAACCCCCCCTGTCAGGAGAGCCGCCGATCGGCTATCCTCTACTCGCGTCTGTCAGACGCGAGTGAGGAAGAGCCATCGACGGCTCTTCCTGTTTACATCGTGATCAGCCGTGGTTGGACACGGCTGATCACGTGGTAAAGAGTCTCCGCCGGAGGCTCTTTACCGAGATCGGAGATGCAGGGTGTCAGACTGACACCCCGCATCACCGATCGCCGCGATGCGCGCCCCCACGGGCGCGCGCGGCATGAAATCCTGCAGGACGTTCTAGAACGTCCTGTCAGGATTTCATAACCACTTCCCGGACGTAAATCGGCCATAGGCCGGGCGGGAAGTGGTTAAAGAGGAAGTAAACCCTCTAAAACATTTCTTTAAAAAAAAAAACCTGCAAGAGAAAGGCATAATGAGCATACTAGCTCATTATGAATTACTTTCCTGAGATCAAAGCCCCCAAAGCAACTCTCGTTCCTCTCCTCTGCCGCCGCCATGATACCCGAGTGACTTCCGGGTATTGCGGCTCTGGCACTGTGATTGGCCGGAAACCGCGATGACGACACTCTCGCACATGTGCGGGAGCCGTCAGTGACGGCGCAATCGCCTTCACTAACGGCCATCGGTGCAGTCTTTTCACCTTTGCACCTACATGTAAGCCTTAATCTAGGCTAACCTGTAGATTAAAGTGGTTTGTAAGGGTTTACAACCACTTTAAAATAAAGTGTATCATAATTAACATTGCAGAACAATAATGTATTGAAAAGAGGCTAAAAAAAATGTGAAATGTAGAGAAAGCCAAAGATTATGATGGTATGGTACTGTATATAAGAGAATGACACAGAAAGACAGAAAAGGATATCCATTTTAGAGATGGAAATAGGTACAAATAGGTACAAATACATATAGCTAGTAATGGAGAGAAAGAACAAAAATAAAAATAAAAACATATTTTTTGGGCATTCTAATTTAATTGGAGTTGATGTGATAGGGAAACTCTATTTTAAAGGGGGGCTCTGATGTGATGGGGAGGTTCCAATATGAAGGGGGGGGGCTTTAATGTTAAGGGGGACTCTAGAGTGTAGAGGTACTTTGAAGTGATGGATGGACTCTAACCCAAAGGGGAGACTCTGATGTGATGCAGGACTCCGGCTTAAAGGGGGTCAACTCTGATGTAATGACCCCAAACATACAGCCAATGTCATTAAGAACTAGCTTCAGCGTAAAGAAGAACAAAAAGTCCTATATTGATAGTTAGGCCCCCACAGAGCCCTGATCTCAATATTATCAAGTGTGTCTGGGATTACATGAAGAGATATAAGGATTTGAGGCAGTCTACACAGTTGTGCTGTGTTTAGAAGTCAAAGGTTAGTTACACCAAATATTGATTTGATTTAGATTTTTCTTCTGTTCGCTCACTTTGCATTTTGTTAATTGATATACAGTACAGACCAAAAGTTTGGACACACCTTCTCGTTCAAAGAGTTTTCTTTATTTTCATGACTATGAAAATTGTAGATTCACACTGAAGGCTTCAAAACTATGAATTAACACATGTGGAATTATACATAACAAAAAAGTGTGAAACAACTGAAAATATATTTCATATTCTAGGTTCTTCAAAGTAGCCACCTTTTGCTTTGATTACTGTTTTGCACACTCTTGGCATTCTCAAGAGGTAGTCACCTGGCGCAGCACCCCATCACTCTCCTTCTTGGTCAAATAGCCCTTCCCCCGCCTGGAGGTGTGTTTGGGGTCATTGTCCTGTTGAAAAATAAATGATGGTCCAACTAAACGCAAACCGGATGGAATAGCATGCCACTGCAAGATGCTGTGGTAGCCATGCTGGTTCAGTATGCCTTCAATTTTGAATAAATCCCCAACAGTGTCACCAGCAAAGCACCCCCACACCATCACACCTCCTCCTCCATGCTTCACGGTGGGAACAGGCATGTAGAGTGCATCCGTTCACCTTTTCTGCGTCACACAAAGACACGGGGGTTGGAACCAAAGATCTCAAGTTTGGACTCATCAGACCAAAGCACAGATTTCCACTGGTCTAATGTCCATTCCTTGTGTTCTTTAGCCCAAACAAGTCTCTTCTGCTTGTTGCCTTTCTTTAGCAGTGGTTTCCTAGCAGATATTCTACCATGAAGGCCTGATTCGCACAGTCTCCTCTTAACAGTTCTAGAGATGTGTCTGCTGCAAGAGGACCTAGAATATGAAACATATTTTCAGTTGTTTCACACTTTTTTGTTATGTGTAATTCCACATGTGTTAATTCATAGTTTTGATGCATTCAGTGTGAATGTACAATTTTCATAGTCATGAAAATAAAGAAAACTCTTTATTGAGAAGGTGTGTCCAAACTTTTGGTCTGTACTGTATATATATTTTCTTTATTTCTTCTTTTTTTTGTAAAGGCCCCCCCCCCCCCCGCTTCTCAACTTGCGGCAGCCCCCCCGCTTCTCAATTTCAGGCGGCAGCACCCCCCCCCCCCGGTTCTCTGCTCCAGGGGGCCCATGCCTTAAGCTGTGTAAGGGGTAGAGTTGCCACCTTTTCTTCAAGCCAAACCCGAACACTTTAGCGGCACAGGGCACATTGTTTCGTAGTATACACAATAGGATTATAAAAGACCTGGGGCACCTTTGGGTGCTTCAAGGAGAGTGGTAATGCAGCGCGCTGCAGCAAACAGTGGGTGTGGCCAAACTGCTCTTGCTGACATCATGGCTCCCCCTCAGTGATGCCAAACCTGCCCCCAGACAGTGGCCCGCATCTCCCAAATGGCAACAGATTTTTGTGTGACTACCTCAGTTACTTGGGGAGCCACAGCCCAGTCTAAATAATGTGTCCGGGTTTCAGGCAGACTGAAACCCGGACACAAGATCCCAAACCCGAACTGTCTGGGTGATTCCTGGACAGGTGGCAACCCTAGTAAGGGGCCCCAAAATTCCTGATGGCGGCCCTGCGCATACCTCCCACACACACATACACGCACGGATTCTGCGGGACTTTCCCGCACAGACAGCTTCTTCCCGCAGTTACCGCAAAAGGATTAATTTTCCCGCACTGCAAGAGGAGGCAGCACGGAAGCAGGAGGAACCGGAGCGGTGTGGGGAGGACTGTGGCTGCTGAAGGGAAGAAAGCTGACACCCGGGCTAATGACAGTCTGTGGCCCGGCTGTCGGCACAGGTGAGAGGCACTCCCCCCCGCTCAACAACTGCTGCAAAACCCCCCCAGGAGGAACCGGAGCGGTGTGTGGATGTCTGCTTAATGCGCCCCCCCCGCTCAACAACTTCAATTGGCCCCCCCCCCCGCTCAACAGCTTTAATGCGCCCCCCCGCTCAACAACTATGATCCCCCCCCTCGCTCAACATCTTCGACCCCCCCCCCCAATTCTCGGCTCCAGGGGGCCCCTTCAACACTCAAGCCCAGGGGCCCCCACCACCCTAAGTCCTGCCCTGACTGTATATATATCTATATCTATATATATATCGTATTTTCCGGCGTATAAGACGACTGGGTCGTATAAGACGACCCCCTAATTTTCCAGGAAAAATGTTGGTTTTGGGATATACTCACTGTATAAGACTACCCACTTCTTACTAGTCTTTCTGGAAGCTGAGGGGTAGCCAGAACCGCTGACAGAAACAGGCTTTTTCAAATCTCACTGTGCCATTACATTACATTCCTCACTGTGCCATTACATCACTTGCCCCCTCACTGTGCCATTACATCACTTGCCCCCTCACTGTGCCATTACATCACTTGCCCCCTCACTGTGCCATTACATCACTTGCCCCCTCTCTGTGCCATTACATCACTTGCCCCCTCTCTGTGCCATTACATCACTTGCCCCCTCTCTGTGCCTGAGCTTGCCCCCTCTCTGTGCCTGAGCTTGCCCCCACTGTGCCTGAGCTTGCCCCCCAGTGCCATCACTCGCTTTTTTTTCAGGCGGTGCAGTGGGGTGACAGTCTCCGTGCTGCGCGCGTCAATGATTTAAAAGACGCGCCTTCTCCTCAGACTGTCCTGTGTTAGGCGGAACACAAATCTTCCCAGCAGCGCCTCTGTTCTGTGTTCCGCCTATCAGGGACGTCTTCTCATCTCGTCCGAGGATGAGAAGGCATCTGATAGGAGGAACACAGAACAGAGACGCTGCTGGGAAGATTTGTGTTCCACCTATCACAGAACACGCTGAGAAGAAGGATCGTCTTTTAAATCATTGACGCTGGCAGCACGGAGACCGTCCCCGCACCGCACCGCCTATTCAGAAAAAAGGTGAGTGATGGCAGAGACCGTACCCGGCGTATAAGACGACCCCCGACTTTGGATGCATTTTTTTGCATCCAGAAAGTCGTCTTATACGCCGGAAAATACGATATATATATATATATATATATATATATATATATATATATATATATATATATATATGGCTTTTTTTCAGGGGTAACTTGGTGGAACTCAGTTCTACCACCTCTGGCTCAGACCCTTATGGGGGCCTGCTCACCACAATCACTTGTAAACACAGAAGTCCAGTTTCTGTGTTTACAAGTGACAACTCTGCACTGTGTGTAACCCCCCTGAACTCTGCACTCTGTGGGGCAGATCCACAAAGAAAATACGCCGGCGTATCTCTTGATACGCCGGTGTAATTTCAAAATTCCTGCGTCGTATCTTTGTTTTGAATCGTCAAAACAAGATACGACGGCATCTCTGCTAGATCCGACAGGCGTACGTCTTAGTACGCCGTCGGATCTTAGATGCAATTTTTCGGCGGCCGCTAGGTGGCGTTTCCGTCAAAATCCGCGTTGAGTATCCAAATTAACTATTTACGGCGATCCACAAACGTACGGCCGGCGCATTTTTTTACGTCGTTTTCTTTCGGCTTTTTCCGGCGTATAGTTAAAGCTGCTATTATGAGGCGTACTCAATGTTAAGTATGGCCATCCTTCCCGCGTACAATTTTTTATTTTTTACGTCGTTTGCGTAAGTCGTTCGCGAATAGGAATTTGCCTAGAATGACGTCACCGTCGTAAGCATTGGCTGGTTCCGGTTTAATTTCGAGCATGCGCACTGGGATACCCCCAGGGACGGCGCATGCGCAGTTCCAAAAAAACGTTGTTTACGTTGGGTCACGACGTATTAACATAAAACATGCCCCCATTAGATCCATTTGAAATCCGCGCCCTTACGCCGCAAGAGATACACTACGCCGCCGTAACTTATGGCGTGGATTCTTTGTGGATTAAAAAAAAAAAAAGATAAGTTACGGCAACGATTGATCTCTGTTATCTTGATCCCGGCCTGCCTTGTAACCACGCTCAGCTCTACACTGCTTGATATCCTGTTGCCAAACCTTGCCTGTATCCTGACCATTCTCTGCCTGTCGTCTATACCTACATCTGATCATCTGTTACCAAACCGGCTTGTCTGACTACGTATTCAGTGTCTCCTCAGCCCTGCATCTACCATCCTGCTTCTTGTTTCCTGCTGCACCAACTGGACTGACAAGACCAAAGACGAACCAGGCACCCATATACCGCCAGGCTCTTGGGCCACTGTTGCAACATCGGTGGCCCTTGAGTCAGGGTTGTACGAGAAGGCCTTCCCACTGCACGTCAGGCTCATCCGGCAGGTACGTAACAATGACCATGTTGCTACTTTGATATAAAACTAATAACAGCCCCTGACTGTTCAAAAACAAAAGAAATAGAGTTACCGCTCCAGATGGGTGTATGGAAACACTCCGTGTCAGGAAAGGCCAGGTGGCGGCAATGCACAAAACAAAATTATAAAGAATATGTAGACAGCCGCACTCTGGAAAAACCCTTTGGTTGCCTTTTATTGGTAAAAAAGCTTTAAACACCACATATCAAAGTACAAAATAGGGGATGCACTGACACGTTTCACACTATTAGTTAGTGCTTAGTCATAGTTTTTGCTGTGATATGTGGTGTTTAAAGTTTTTTTATCAATAAAAGGCAACCAAAAAGGTTTTCCCAGAGTGCGACTGTCTACATATTCTTTCCAATTTTAGCCGCTGACTGTTGCCGCTGCTATGGCTGAAACACTGAGTGCTGTTGCTACTGCTGTTATCCTACTTTTTACCCTTTTCACTTCTATTTTAGGTGGCTGAAGCACTAGTTATCTCTTGTACCTGCGACGTTCACTTACACTTTTCTTTTTAAGTGTCTTTCTTGGCATTTTATTTACATTTATTTCAGACACATCAGGGAATTGTATGGCAACTGGCAACAAATTCTAAAATACGCTGTATCATTGGTCAATTTAACAAACGCCAGCTGTTATAATGTCAACTGCTGTTTTTGGCATTGTTTACAGACACACATTTATCAAGGTCACTGCAAGCCTACAAGTCTTTTGAAACACATAAATGTCAGCTTGCAACAATTTAGTGTTGATAGGCAAGGTTGTATTTTTACTGTATATCTAACAAAAATGGAAAAGACTATGTAATCCCTTAGCCAACATTCCCAGTTTGATGTGTGTTAACATCCCCAAACTGGAACAGACGTGTAATAAATAACCCAGGGAGGTCAATAAAAAGCTTGCTAGACTCATGCATAGCCTAGCGCCTCTTCTGGTCCCTGTCAAGCCAATGTTGGTATTTAAAGAAGAGCTGTCTATAGAGCACAGTCCACAAGAGATCAAGAGATGCTGGGGTAAATTGTTTCATTTTAATCTTACATATATACAGTGGGGATAGAAAGTTTGGGCACCCCAGGTAAAAATGTGTATTAATGTGTATAACGAAGCCAAGGAAAGATGGAAAAATCTCCAAAAGGCATCAAATTACAGATTAGACATTCTTATAATATGTAAAAAAAAAGTTAGATTTTATTTTCATCATTTACACTTTCAAAATTACAGAAAACAAAAAAATGGCATCTGAAAAAGTTTGGGCACCCTGCAAAGTTAATATCTTGTACTACCCCCTTTGGCAAGTATCACAGCTTGTAAACGCTTTTTGTAGCCAGCCAAGCTTCTTTCAATTCTTGTTTGAGGTATCTTTGACCATTCTTCCTTACAAAAGTCTTCCAGTTCTTTGAGATTTCTGGGCTGTCTGTCACGCACTGCTCTTTTAAGGTCTATCCATAGATTTTCAATTATTTTGAGGTCAGGAGATTGTGAAGGCCATGGCAAAACCTTCAGTTTACGCCTCTTGATGTAATCCCCTGTGGATTTTGAGGTGTGTTTAGGATCATTATCCATTTGTAGAAGCCATCCTCTCTTTAACTTCAACTTTTTCACAGATGGCATCAAGTTACCATCCAAAATTTGCTGAAATTTTATTGAATCCATTTTTCCTTCTACTCGTGAAATGTTCCCTGTGCCACTGGCTGCAATACAACCCCAAAGCATGATTGATCCACCCCCATGCTTAACAGTTGGACAGAGGTTATTTTCATTAAATTCTGTGCCCTTTCTTCTCCAAACGTACCTTTGCTCATTCCGGCCAAAAAGTTCTATTTTAACCTCATCGGTCCACAGAACTTGTTTCCAAAATGCATCAGGCTTGTCTATAAGTTCATTTGCAAAGTTCAAATGCTGATTTTTGTCGTGAGGACGTAGAAGAGGTTTTCTTCTGATGACTCTTCCATGAAGACCATATTTGTACAAGTATCTCTTTATAGTGGAATAGTGTACCACAACTCTAGTGTCTGCCAGATCTTTCTGGAGGGATTGTGCATTCAAACGTGGGCTTTTCTCACAATCCTGCGAGCTGTTCTGTCTGATATTTTTCTTGGTCTTCCAGATCTTGCTTTAACTTCCACTGTTCCTGATGACGGCCATTTCTTAATTACATTCCAAACAGAGGATATTGACATCTGAAAACGCTTTGCTATCGTCTTATAGCCTTCTTCAGCTTTGTGAGCGTCAACCATTTTCAGTTTCAGTTTTCTAGACAACTGCTTAGAAGAACCCATGGTGCTGATTGTTGGGGCAAGGTCAGATGAGTCTGGGCATTTAAAACCTTTGAGATTGACATCACCTGGTCTTCCCAGACAATGATTGAGAACAATCCATGACACTGGCAGGTCTCAGCTTTGCAAAGGGGGCAGTGCATCCTATAAATTCTGCAGGGTGCCCAAACTTTTGCAGACGCCATTTTTTTGTTTTCTGTAATTTTGAAAGTGTAAATGATGGAAATAAAATCTAACTTTTTTTGACATATTATAAGAATGTCTAATCTGTAATTTGATGCCTTCTGGAGATTTTTCCATCTTTCCTTGGCTTCGTTATGCACATTAACCTCTTGCCGACCGCGCTATAGCAAAAATACTGCTACAGCGCGGTCGAGTTACTGTGACAGGACGTCCCTGGCGCATCACGGATCACGGTAAATTGCCGCTGATAGCGGCCGTTTACCACGTGATCGCTCCGTCAAATGACGGAGCGATCACTTGTAAACAAACCGGCGTCATTTGATGACGCCGGTTCCTCCCTCCCCTCTCTGTACCGTTCGGTACAGTGCGAGAGGAGAGGGGGGGAGCGCGGGGTGTCAGCAGTGCTGTGGCTGGACAACTGCAGTCACAGATCCATCCCAGCTCAGCTATCCCTGCGCAATGCTCTTGCAATACCCCATGCTCTGGAAATACCCCATGCTCTGGCAATACCCCATGCTCTGGCAATACCCCATGCTCTGGCAATACCCCATACTCTGGCAATACCCCATGCTCTGGCAATACCCCATGCTCTGGCAATACCCCATGCTCTGGCAATACCCCATGCTCTGGCAATACCCCATACTCTGGCAATACCCCATGCTCTGGCAATACCCCATACTCTGGCAATACCCCATACTCTGGCAATACCCCATACTCTGGCAATACCCCATACTCTGGCAATACCCCATACTCTGGCAATACCCCATACTCTGGCAATACCTCGATACTCTGGCAATACCCCATACTCTGGCAATACCCCATACTCTGGCAATACCCCATACTCTGGCAATACCCCATACTCTGGCAATACCTCGATACTCTGCAATACCCTGCGCAATACTCTGCAATACCCTGCGCAATACTCTGCAATACCCCAATACCCTGCGCGATACTTCGCAATACCCCAATACTCCGCAATACCCCAATACTCCGCAATACCCCAATACTCTGCATATATAATGTTTTGGGGTTCTATGTAATTGTAAGAATTGGTCTGGGTGTTCCAGAACGCCTGCATGTTGGGCCTCTCTATGTGGTCACGCCGTGTAAAAGTCGCACACATGGGGTATCGCCATACTCGGGAGGAATAGCAGAATGTGTTTTGGGGTGTAATTCGTGGTAAGCATATGCTGTGTGTGAGAAATAACCTGCGAATATGACAGAAACAAGTTTTTTTTTTTTTTTTTTTTACAGAATTTTCTGTCGTTTTTCTTTTATAGCGCAAAAAATAAAAAACCCAGAGGTGATCAAATACCACCAAAAGAAAGCTCTATTTGTGTGAAAAAAAGGACAAAAATTTCAAATGGGTACAATGTTGTATGATTTTCTTGTCATTTAAATTGTGAGAGCACCGAAAGCTAAAAATTGGTCTGGTTAGGAAGGGGGTTTAAGTGCCCAGTGGTCAAGAGGTTAATACAAATTTTTACCTGGGGTGCCCAAACTTTCGATCCCCACTGTATATTTCTTTATTGTTACAAATATTGGCCTGGAGTTTTATCTTTAATAGATGGTTTGCTTAAAGCGGTGTTCCAGCCATAATGGTTATATATTTTTACAATTATTAGAACATATAGGCAGTAACAGATATCAATCGTTCCCGATCTCTTTAGTTATCAATTAAACAACTTATGTTGTATATGTTGTCACCAATCTTGTGGCCATTTCCATTTTAGTTATGGGCATGTGAAGCCCAGTTGATTTCTCATCCTTGTTTTCCTGAGAGAGGTGCCTGCTGGGTAACCAGCAGGCACCTCTCGATCTCGCGCATGCGCTGTTAAACAGTGCTCGTAGCGCCGATACACAGTAATGCCCACAGACTCCTGGGAAATTATGACACTCATTTCCCAGGAGGCCAGGTAAGTCAAGAAGCGAAGTAGGTCCACCGCGGACTAGGAAGTAGGCAGATTAGGAAGTCTGCCTAGTAACAGGCACTTTCAGGCACAAAATGATTTTTTTTACATTAAAAGGAACTTACTAATGTGAAATTAATTTTTAGGGTGGACCTCCACTTTAATTAGGATTGTGTTGCATAGTTTACATTTTGTGTTTTTTCTCTATTGTGAAGGCTTTTTTCTCGGTGTGTCCATTACTACCACTTTGATCTCCTCTCTCCCAAACAGGGAGTAGGAGGATCATGGTTAAGGCCAACCACAGATAGGCAGATTGCAAATAACAAGCTGTTCTCTATAGCACTGGAATCAAGTTTTTTCTCATGCAATCTGACCAACAAACAAGGGTATTGCATGTGTAAGTTACTACATTATACCTGCTGATTGGCCAAGTTATACAGAGATTTCCCATCAAGTATAAGAGGCTAGAAATGATTCCAGCTTTGAAAGTGCTGCCATGACCCCTTGGGTGTTCCCCTGAACAGCCTGATTTGGAAAATTAAACGGGGGCATTGACAACCCATTTCGGACCAACCAAGAGGCAGCAGCACAAACACGTTTGTGGCAAGGAAATGACGATGAACAATCTTAACCACTTCAATACCGGGCATTTTCACCCCCTTCCTGCTCAGGCCAATTTTCAGTTTTCAGCACTGTCACACTTTGAATGACAATTGCGCGGTCATGCAGCACTGTTCCCAAATTGATGTTTTTTACCCACAAATAGAGCTTTCTTTTGGTGGTATTTGATCACCTCTGCGGTTTTAATTTTTTGCGCTATAAACAAAAAAAGAGAATCAAGTTTGAAAAAAACACAATATTTTTTAATTTTTGCTATAATAAATAGCCCCAATTTTATTTTTTTTAAAACCGTTTTTTCTCAGTTTAGGCCAATATGTATTCTTTTACATATTTTTGCAAAAAGCGTATATGAATTGGTTTGGGCAAAAGTTATAGTGATTCAAAATAGGTTTTCGATTTATGGCATTTTTTTTTATTTTTTTTACTAGTAATGACGGTGATCTGCGATTTTTATCATGACTTTGTGCCGGACACACGCATCGGCTCCTTGGTGATGTGGCGGGTGCGCGCCCCCTATAACGCTGGGAAGCCGAGGACGTCATATTATGACACCTGCCAGGGGTGGGGATCCCATCTCCGGATGTCATATGACTATGGGCGAGGAAGGAAGTGGTTAAATATCTTCTGTATCCATTACTTTACTATTATATTAATTCTGTTGCGGAATGTACAGTACGTTACGTGCTAGAAGTGCACATTTTATTTTACTGTTACTGGTATTTTGCCACTGGATTTGGGATAATCGATGTACACAGTCTACAAAATATAATACAAAACGTTCATGTCCAAAAAACATCATGATTTAATCAGCTTTTTCTGTCAGTGGCCAAATAGAAGTTTATAAGGAATTGACACTACTTTTAGAAAGAAAAAAATGTAATCACGGGTATTTACTTATGTTTTACACTTTTATTTAGTAGATAAAATTGAAAGGTAGGTTTTCTCTCTAATATCAAGAAATATTGTTAATAACAATAATTGAAAATTATTTTATGCAGGTTCTTTTCTCAATAATCTTTTGGATTGCCAGTGAAAATTATACCTGAGTACTGTAAGCACCAAGATGAAGTCAAATGCTTTGTCTTTTGTAATTGGAAGACCTCCAGTAGAGAGAAAAAAGCATCCGTAGTTTGGCTCTATAAATAGAACAAATTGGATAGTTGGCATTTTCCCGGCAGTTTTGTGCTCTTGATGAAGCCTGTTTCAGGTTCCAGGCAGACTATCCAAATATAGATTGAGCACACTGTAGAGATGCATGTTTTTTTCTTTATTTTAATGCTTCTGTAATTCCTTTTAAAGAAACCATGTTAAGAACCCCTCAAAACTCATCCATGTCAAAATCAATGTACAAGTACCAATGCTCAGTTGGTTGTCCAGAAACAGGGATAATTATAATTTTGACATTGCGACTTCTTAGAACTATGACACAGACAATCATGTTGATTTTCTATTATCATTAGAAACATCAAAATGATTTCATGGGACACTTTTGTGCAGTGCCTTGTGCCAATCATGAAGTATGTCTGTTTCCATGGATGCAAAGAAGCACAGCACAGTATGGTAATGGAGTTAAAGGAGTTGTAAAGGAAAAAATATTTTTTGCTGAAATGACTGTTTACAGGGTATAGAGACATAATAGTTAACTGATTCCCTTTAAAATTGATTAAAAATAGATACAAATCAATCATATAATGTACCTGTAGTTTCGTTTTTGCATTTAGTTTCGTTTTTGCATGTTATCCTGCCTGTGTGCATGTACAGAGCCATAGAGCAGTTGAGGGTTTGGAAAATGAAACTAGAATCTAGTTTCTAGTTTCGTTTTTGCATTTAGTTTCGTTTTTGCATGTTATCCTGCCTGTGTGCATGTACAGAGCCATAGAGCAGTTGAGGGTTTGGAAAATGAAACTAGAATCTAGTTTCTAGTTTCGTTTTTGCATCTAGTTTCGTTTTTGCATGTTATTTCCTGCCTCTGTGCTATACAGAGCCAAAGAGCAGTGATGGTTTGGAAAACAAAACTAGAAACTCCCAGTACTGTGGTCATCAGGAAACAGACAACCAGGAAGTGTCCAGAACAGAGAAGAATTACAGCAACATCAGAGCAAAAACGAAGAATGAGGACCAGTGGCATCTTAAGAGAATTATAGGCCCCCGGGCAATACAGTGCACTGGGGCCCTGTCTACACAATCGTGCACGAGAATTTACTGACAAAAATCATGAAATTTACTGGCAGAACCACATTTATTTTACTGGCACTGCAAAAAAAGTACCTAAAATTACAGTTTTACAAATTTCTTCATTGACATGAAGGTTAGGTTACTATAACCCAGCCTTCTCAGAGTTTCCTCTTACATCAGAGTCTGCAGGATTCCCCCTTACAGTGAAAGGGAACTCTTATGTAAAGGGGAACGCTGCAGATCATGATGTAAGGGGGAACTCTGATGTGGAGGGGGACTCTGGTGACCAGAGACTACCTTATATCAGAGTTCACTGCTTTCTCTTTACATCAGAGTTCCCACTTACATCAGGGTCCTTGCACTGTAAGGGGGAATCCTGCAGACTCTGATGTAAAGGGGAACACCAGGAACTCTGATGTGTGGGGCACTCTGGTGACCAGAGACCAACTTCCGTAGAGTAAATACACTAAGGTAAGGGGGGGGGGTCACTAATATTTTTGTATTCACTCCCCCCTTACATCAGCAACCACCTGCCCCTTAGACTGGCCTGGTGGCACTATCACTGATCTCCTCTCAGGTGCAACATGCACGGCTCAGTCAGATGGCTCCAGCTTGGCTGCTCTGGTTTTATCCTAATGTCTCCTCATGTCTGACTTCTCCCGTGACCCCCATCCCGGAGGCGCTCCCACTCTTGACTCCTCTTCAGACTCTTCCTCAGAGACTGTAGACACGATAGAGTTCTACAGTTCTGACCGCTGCTCTCCACCATTTTTTTTACTGGGGTTGCTGGGCAGCCGATGGGGGCCCCCCAGGCAAGTGGGGCCCCCGGGCAACTGCCCAGCGTGCCCAATGGAAAAGACAGCCCTGATGAGGACATGAAACCAGGACTGCAGTAAGGTAAAGGAAGCTATTTAGCTAAAAAAAAATCCTTTAGTGACCCTTTAAGGCTGTGCATTTTTTTATTCATAATTTTCAGAGACCTTAGTTAGACTTTCATGCTTTCTATATATTACTGTCTATTATTTGTTTGTTTTTATTTTAGAAAATACATGCAAATTACTTAAAGGGGCTATCTATGTTAACAGAGAAAATACTAAATGTCTTCTGTACCTAAAAATTGACTTAACCACTTAAGCCCCGGACAGTTTGCTGGTCAAAGACCGGGCCACTTTTTGCGATTCGGCACTGCGTTGCTTTAACTGACAATTGCGCGGTCGTGTGACGTGGCTCCCAAACAAAATTGACGTCCTTTTTTCCCCACAAATAGAGCTTTCTTTTGGTGGTATTTGATCACCTCTGTGGTTTTTATTTTTTGCGCTATAAAAAAAAAATAGAGCGTAAATTTTGAAAAAAATGCAATATTTTTTACTTTTTGCTATAATAAATATCCCCCCAAAAATATATAAAAAAAAACATTGTTTTTCTTCAGTTTAGGCCAATACCTATTCTTCTACATATTTTTGGTAAAAAAAAAAAAAAAAACGCAATAAGCGTTTATTGATCGATTTGCGCAAAAGTTATAGGGCCAGATCCACAAAGCACTTGCGCCGGCGTATCTCGAGATGCGCGGCGTAAGTGTAAATATGCGCCAGCGTATCTATGCGCCGTATCCCCAAAACGAGATACGCCTGAAAACCAGATTTTTCCAATCGACGTAAAAAGATTACACCGGCGCATCGTGGGCGCACAAATACGCTAGACGCATCATTGTTTTGCTATGCAAATATGCACATGAGGGAGATACGGTGATCCACAAAAGTACGTTTGACCGGCGCAGGCTACGCGCTGTGCGCTACAGCTGTACGTCCGGTCTAAAGTTACCCCTCATAAAAGCAGCTTTAACTTTGCACCAGACGTGTGCAGGTCAGTTAAAGCAACACCGTTAGGGACGAGCTGAGCAGCCACACTTGCAGGACAACAATCTGTATGCCAACATGCCAAGGGCATCCATGGTCATAGCTATACTACTGGCTTTAGATGCGCGCAGAAGGAGGAGGGAACCGAGGAGGAGGGCACGGGAGAGGATATACCGTACACGCATAGACGTCTTTGGCATGTGTGATTCTGAGGTGTATCGCATCTTCAGATTCACACCTACTGCCATCATGGAATTAACCACAACCCTGCAGGATGACATCACCAGTCCAACACACCGCTCACATGCAGTGCAGCCACTGGTCAAGGTACTGGCAACACTCCATTTCCTTGCCAGTGGCTCTTTTCAGCGTACAAGTGGAGTGGTGGCTGGGATGGCACAATCCTCCATTAGCAGATGTGTGCACCAGGTTATCCCCGCAATCCTCAGATGCATGGCCAACCAAATCATCAGACCCACCCAGAAAGACCTGCGGGTGAAGGCAATGCGTGATTTCTACAGAATTGCAGAATTCCCACGCACTGTGGGGGCCATTGATTGCACACATGTGGCACTACAGCCCCCCCCGTGAGACAGAGCACCTATACTGCAATCGGAAGCATTGGCATTCCATCAACGTACAGGTGATAGTCGATGCCCAATGCCTCATATGGCACGTCCGTGCCAAACACCCAGGATCCAGCCATGACAGCTACATATACCGTCAGAGCCCCATACCAATGGAATTCGAACAGAACATGTATGGGGACAGCTGGCTGGTTGATGAGTGACATGGGTGTCAGGCATGACTGTCCCCCCCCCCTGATGCAGCCATCACGAGGGGCACATGCATGACTAACATCCTCCTGTTTTTTCCCTTCCAGGTGACTCTGCATATGCACTTGGACCCCATCTCATGACTCCATTCCGGAATCCCCAAACCCCAGGAGAGCAAAGATACAATGAAGCACATGCACGTACCCGTGGAGTGGTGGAACGCACCTTTGGCCTCCTGAAGTCCCGTTTCCGATGCCTGGATAAGTCTGGGGGTACCCTGTTGTATTCCCCAAACTTTGTGTGCCAGATCATTGGTGCATGTTGCATGCTACACAACTTCGCCGTGAGAAGGGGCCTGGAGATTGACATATGTGATGACCTGACCCCCGAACCCGACAATCCCCCCCTAACCGAGGGTCCCCCATCTTCTGAGGGAAGAGCAGCCAGGAGACGCCTCGCATTAGGCATCTTTGCACGTTAAACCCACACATTAATCATGGCACAATGAGAATGCATGCATGCACACCACTGTGGTCCCTAGCACACACACATCACATCTTCATCAAATTGGATTAGCACAAGCCCACCATGCAGGACTTGGGAGCAGCAACGCCACGCCAAGGCTCCAATTATGTCACTGTACATTCATACACCATTCACACGGACCTGGGTATCACTTTTCCCTGGTCATGGGGATCCCTTCTCCACCACAACTGAGGGTGACACCCCTTTTCCGGCAGGAATGTCACCCCCACAAACATACATCATTCACAAACATCAAACAAATCATAATCACAGTAAAAAAAAAACACTGAAAACAAAAAAAGACAAAAAATTAACGCCGCTGGCGTGACCCACGCCTGGGCCGGCCACGGCCACGGCCCAGGCTCCGCAGGGGAGACTCATGGGGGGGGGAATCAGGGGAAGGAGAAGCATCCCCTGGTCTTTGCCCACCTGGCAGCCTGCTCTCCAAGGCCACGGCTATTCTCGTGAGGCCCACATTGAGGGTTGCCATGTTGGCCTGGACAGCCTGGGTCAGGGCACGCACATCCTGACCAACGCCTGCTGTGGCAGTCTGCAGGTCGTTGAGACATGTTATGAGAGCCAGTGAGTTACAACTCATGTCCACAACTGACTCCTTGATGGAGGCCAAGCTCTCCTCCATCCGGCCCAAAGCCTGGGTGACCTGACCCAGATGGCGGGTCTGACGGGCCTGGTCCCTTTTTAGGTTTGCAGGCAGAACCTCTGCCACCCCCCTGGTCTTGCGGGTCGCCTTCCTGCCTCCAAATGAGGCTTGTGGCCTGGGAGAAGGGGAGACCCCTGGAGGGGAAGCCCTGTTGGGGGAGGAGTGGGAGGGGCTACCCCTGATGGAGGCCTGACTACTGCCAGCCCTAGGGGGAGACTCCTCCAAATGGAGCGTGAGATCATTCCCTGACATCACCTCCTCCTCCCCAAACCTCCTCAACCTCCTCAGAGGACTCCGGCCTTGCCTGGGTGTCTTCCTCAGACTTATGTCTGGTGGAGGCTGCGGACTGGCCAGATGGCCCAGCACCCTCCTGCACACCCTCCTGCACATCTGCACAAAACATACACAGGTTGGAGGATCCACACACTTGTCACATATTCTCTCCCCCCCCCACACATGCTACTCACCAGATAGAAAGAAAAAAAAACGTACCTGTCCTCACGGCCTCCTCAATGGAGTCAAAGCCAGGCAGCCCCTCCACTTGCTGCCTGTGGAAGCACTAATAGTGCATGGTGGTCCCCCTCCAGTGCCTCTGGCATGAGCGACCATCTTTGCCAGCTTCCCACGGACCACAGGCCTGAGATCATTTATCTTTTTTTGGATCCCATTGCTGGTCCTGGTCTCACCACCCAACGCATTGACATCGTCTGTGATGTCCTGCAGTATCTGTCTCCTCCTGGCCGGGGTGGTGTTGGCACTCTCAGGGCCATGCGGCAAACTACCAAAGTGGGTAATGGCCCTCACAATGAGCTCCTTCTCCCGCAAGGAGTAGTTTAGCTTCCTCTTCCTCTCAGTCTATATATGCGCCAATGTACGTGGATCTGGCCCATAGCGTCTAAAACATAGGGGATAGTTTTATGGCATTTTTATTAATATATTTTTTTACTAGTAATGGCAGCGATCAGCGATTTTTTTTATCGTGACTGCGGCATTATGGCGGACATATCGGACACTTTTGACACATTTTTGGGACCATTAGCATTTTTACAGCGATCAGCGCTATAAAAATGCACTGATTACTGTAAAAATGACACTGGCAGTGAATGGGGTTGACCACTAGGTGGCGCTGTAGGGGTTAAGTGTGCCCTAGTGAGTGATTCTTACTGTAGGGGGGATGGACTATCATTGTCACTAGGCAGAGCAGGGAGATGCTCGTTTACATCAGCATCTCCCCATTCCTCACTGTGACAATCGCGGATATCCCCATGGCGATCGAGTCCGCGGGACCCGTGGTCGGGCTCACGGAGCTCGTGGCTCGTGGCTGTAAATAAAGTCCAACTAAAGCCCAATGGTAGGAGTTAGTTCATATAAAGGCAAAAATCTCATAGAGATAACTTGATAGAAGAAAAAACAGATAAAACATCTATCCAAGCATCGACTGTTAAATTTACGAATTGGCCGCTCACCTCCAACAATGACCCAAGGGTCAAACTAGGATCATCAGATAGTCAGATAAGGAATCCTGCTGATGGATCTGTAAAGGCATCCAGGTTCCAGGCGAAGACGAAGAATTACGTCCAAAACTTGGCATCAACACATCTTGGGTAATTCCACATATAGAGTAAACAGCTCGCTCCAAGGAATGGCACTTCTTGTATAAATGGCGCTCAAAGGAAACAAAGAACAGCCATAGTGCAATATTGCCAAATTAAAAGTAAATGTATTTAGTAAAAAAACTGCTTACATCAAGTAAGGATAAAAACCGCAGTAAAAAGCAATGGAAGTAGTGACACACAGGACTCCTCACCGTACTTCTGTTAAACACCACCGGAACTGACGTCACAAGTCTCCACCCGACGCGTTGCATCACTGGTCACGTGACTTCCTTAGGGATAGGAGCCAAGTGACAAACGCCGGGTATTTGTACCCCTTCTAACCAATGGCTTCGCCTTAGTGAGAGGTGAGTCATCAGTTCACCTGTGTCCAATGTAGTTCATTGGCCAATAAGAAAAAACATCCATAAAAACTGCCTAGCAACCAAAAGGTGATAGGTTGCACACAATAAAATATATATAACACTAAATGGACAAACATGGAGACATTTTAGACATTCAATATGCAAATTAATACAGAAGTGTTTTTAGTACAAAAATTCCCAAAAAAAGGAATATTGGAGAGAAGAAGCTAGATCCAAAAATAAAATATGAGCGAGAGAGAGAGAGAGAGAGAGAGAGAGAGAGAGAGAGAGAGAGAGAGGATAATGGTGGTGACATCTAGTGGGCAAGAACGATAATGCTGGCAAATTTATTTTATATAAACAATTATAGACATACTACGTAAGTATGAGAGGATGACATCTAGTGGACAAGAACAATGACACCACTGAAGAGATACTCAATATATATAAAAATACTCAATATAAAATATATATATATATATATATATATATATATATATATATATACACACACATACTAAACTAAAGAATAAGTTTGATGTCTGATGTGCCTACACACCATTAGTTAAAAAAACGATCGAGTCCAACGCGGTGACATAAAACACAACAACGTTTTGAAAAAAACGAAGTTCAATGCTTCCAAGCATGCTGAGCATGTGCGGGTTTTTAACCGATGCTTTTGCGTACTAACCATCGGTTTTGACCTATCGGTTAGGCGTCCTTCGGTTGAATTTTAAAGCAAGTTCTAAATTTTTGGACCGAAGGATAACTGATTTTGATTTTGACCGACCGTGTGTACGCGGCCTAAGTCTATTCTATCAAACCCTGTAAAGAAAAAATCTGCATACTTACCTATTATGATGCCACTCCGGTCCAGTCACACGATCTCTCTAGCATCAGCTTCTGTGTGAAGGAGAGATCACACACAATGGCTGCAAATGCCTGTGGGATGAATTCACCTATAGGCTTAATATGGAGCATCCATTGTTTACTGTCCCTACTCTACATTGAAGCTGCCGCTGACAGTTGAGGCCAACAGCATGATAAACTCACCATGCCTCTTACTAAAGGCCTCAGACTGTCTACTTTCCAAAATTGAGTCATTTGGGGGCTCTTTGTAATGTCCTGACATTTTAAGGGCCTCAAGAAATTAAATAGGTCGTCAGAATTGATACATCAGAATTGATACATTTTCAAATATAAATACCATAGCTTGTAGACGCTATAACTTTCAAAAACCAATGAATAAACACTTGTTGCAATTTTATTTTTATTTTCTTACCAAAGAATGTAGAATATATTTTGGCCTAAATTTAAAAATTGATTTTATTGCATATCTTTTATAACAGAAAGTAGAAAATATTGTTTTGTTTTCTTTAATTTTTTGTCTTCGTTCGATTATATCGCAAACAATAAAACAAACAGCGGTGATCAAATACCACCAAAATAAAAAGCTCTATTTGTGTGTAACAAAATGTATAAAATATTTTTTTTGTACAGTGTTTCATAAGCACTCAATTGCCAGTTAAAATAGCGCAGTGCTAAAAAGCAAAAAAAAAAATGCTCTGATCATGAAGGGGGTAAAACCTTCTGGAGCTGAGGTGGTTAAAGAAAAAATTCTATAGGTCTCTATTCTGACTGAATTTTTTATTTATTTTTTGCAAAAATAACATTTATAAAGTAATTGTTTTTTCTAAAGCTTTTCTCCAGGAGTTAAAAAATACACAGACCAGACAGACACAAAATGTAATGCCCTGTACACACGATTGGTCCATCCGATGAAAACGGACTGATGGATTTTTTCATCAGTTATCCGATGAAGCTGACTGATGATCAGTCATGCCTACACACCATCGGTTAAAAAAACGATCGCGTCAGAATGCGGTCACGTAAACTACGTACGACGGCACTATAAAGGGGAAGTTCAAATCCAATGGCGCCACCCTTGGGGCTGCTTTAGCTGATTTAGTGTTAGTAAAAGATGATTCACGCTTTTCTGTCTGTTACAGCGTGATGAATTTGCTAGCTCCATAACGAACGCTAGTTTTACCAGAACGAGCGCTCCCGTCCCCTAATTTAGTCTGAGCATGCGTGGATTTTTAACCGATGGACGTGCCTACAGATGATCGTTTTTTTCCTATCAGTTAATTAACCATCGGATCATTTTAAAACAAGTTCCTAGTTTTTTAACCGATGGATAAAAAAATGATGGGGCCCACACACGATCGGTTAGTCTGATGAAAACAGTCCATCAGACCGTTTTCATCAGACAAACCGATCGTGTGTACGCAGCATAAGGCTAATTTTTCTAGGAAATAGATATTGCTTACATTAATCTAGGGTTCTATGAAAAAAAGGGGGGGACTTTGTGGGACTTTAAATGAAACTTTTGTGAATATGTCTCCATTCCTGATTCAGTAGAAACAAAAAAGAAATGAGTGGGACTTTATATGGGGTATGTGAGGCAACAGAACAGCAGTCAGTGTAGAAACACAGGGCCAGATTCACAGAAGAAATACGCCGGAGTATCTACTGATACTCCGGCGTATTTTCAAATTTGCCACGTTGTATCTTTAGTTTGAATCCTCAAACCAATATACGACGGCTTCTGGCTTCGATCCGACAGGCGTACGGCTTCGTACGCCTTCGGATCGTAGGTGCAATACTTCGGCGCCCGCTGGGTGGAGTTTGCGTCCTTTCCCGCGTCGGGTATGCTAATTAGCTGTTTACGGCGATTCACGAAGGTACGCGCGGCCATCGCATTCTATTACGTCGTCGCTAGTCGGCTTTTCCCGGCGTATAGTTAGTGCTGCTATTTTGTGGCCTATCTTTAGACTTGCCATGTTAAAGTATTGCCGTCGTTCCCGCGTCGAATTTTAATTTTTTTTTTTTTGCGTAAGTCGTTCATGAATAGGAAAGGACGTAACTCACGTCGACGTTCAAAAAATCACGTCGGTGCGACGTCATTTCACGCAAAGCACAGCGGGAAATTTTAAAACAGGGCATGCGCAGTCGGTTCGGCGCGGGAACGCGCCTAATTTAAATGATCCACGCCCCATTTGAATTAGGCGGGCTTGCGCCGGAGGGATTTACGCTACGCCGCCGCAACTTTACAGGCAAGTGCTTTGTGAATCAAGCACTTGCCCGTAAAACTTGCGGCGGTGTAACGTAAATGCTATACGTTACGCCGCCGCAAATGTACATGAATCTGGCCCACAATGTTTATTGCCTAGTAATAATTGCATAACATGTTAGAAAAATACATTCATGGGTTTGCATCCATATTGACAACATTTAACAAACATTGTATGTAGAACTGGCAACAACAACAAATTGATACAATGTATAATAAATATATAACCACTGAATCAAGATAATACATTGTAGGATAAATATATAACAACCATCCTAGATGACATGGACCACCTCAGGAAAAAAGTATAAAGATAAGATCTGTATATATTAAGCTGGTTGAACCAGCTAATGAATATGAGATGCATCAAATAACCCTACGCATTTCGTGGATTAATTCAACTCTTCAGGGGCAAACACATAAAATATCTGTGAAAAAACACAAATAGTAAAAATTAGAAAATATTATTGTATAAAACAGTCTAGTAAGGGTGCCTGACAAAAAAGAAAAATAGTAACCAAAGGGATGAGATTGCTCCTCCCCCTTGGGTACTTACATATGCGCTAAATTGAACCTCAACAGGAAAGAAATGTCCAGAGGTGATGTGTGTGGGCTCCAATACTATACTTTAAAAAATGATTGATCTAATTATATAAAACTGCACTATACAAAATCATGAAAAATGTATCTAGGGTTTCATAGTGTTTCATTTCACTAGTTGCAAATGTAATAACCAGTCCCCTAAATCTACCCTTCTTGCCAGCCTCTGATGTTTCCATCCCTCTTGCCGATGTCATAATACAGGTCCAACCACCACTGGTCTTGCATACATGATGTAGTTTCCATTTTCAGTGCTGGAGAGAAGAATATCCTAGCATTATATGTTGCATGACTATTTTTAATCTGGTAGTAGCAGTGCAGGGAAATTTTAAATATTTCAGCACTACCCAGAATTCCGCTGAAAAAAAATGCATTGCTTTAATGATTATTCCTTGTTGACTCCCACTGTAGAGCCTTTCCATTTGAAGGCAGCTGTATTTGAACATTTATACCAAGCTTCTTGGGCTCAAATGAAAAAGTGTGCCAAACTGTGCAGGATAATTCCTTCAAGGGTAACACATTTTCTATTATAACAAAAAATGATATAACACATACAGGGAGTGCAGAATTATTAGGCAAATGGGTATTTTGACCACATCATCCTCTTTATGCATGTTGTCTTACTCCAAGCTGTATAGGCTTGAAAGCCTACTACCAATTAAGCATATTAGGTGATGTGCATCTCTATAATGAGAAGGTGTGTGGTCTAATGACATCAACACCCTATATCAGGTGTGCAGAATTATTAGTCAACTTCCTTTCCTTTGGCAAAATGGGTCAAAAGAAGGACTTGACAGGCTCAGAAAAGTCAAAAATAGTGAGATATCTTGCAGAGGGATGCAGCACTCTTAAAATTGCAAAGCTTCTGAAGCGTGATCATCGAACAATCAAGCGTTTCATTCAAAATAGTCAACAGGGTCGCAAGAAGCGTGTGGAAAAACCAAGGCGCAAAATAACTGCCCATGAACTGAGAAAAGTCAAGCGTGCAGTTGCCAAGATGCCACCAGTTTGGCCATATTTCAGAGCTGCAACATCACTGGAGTGCCCAAAAGCACAAGGTGTGCAATACTCAGAGACATGGCCAAGGTAAGAAAGGCTGAAAGACGACCACCACTGAACAAGACACACAAGCTGAAACGTCAAGACTGGGCCAAGAAATATCTCAAGACTGATTTTTCTAAGGTTTTATGGACTGATGAAATGAGAGCGAGTCTTGATGGGCCAGATGGATGGGCCCGTGGCTGGATTGGTAAAGGGCAGAGAGCTCCAGTCCGACTCAGACGCCAGCAAGGTGGTGGTGGAGTACTGGTTTGGGCTGGTATCATCAAAGATGAGCTTGTGGGGCCTTTTCGGGTTGAGGATGGAGTCAAGCTCAACTCCCAGTCCTACTGCCAGATTATGGAAGACACCTTCTTCAAGCAGTGGTACAGGAAGAAGTCTGCATCCTTCAAGAAAAACATGATTTTCATGCAGGACAATGCTCCATCACACGCGTCCAAGTACTCCACAGCGTGGCTGGCAAGAAAGGGTATAAAAGAAGAAAAACTAATGACATGGCCTCCTTGTTCACCTGATCTGAACCCCATTGAGAACCTGTGGTCCATCATCAAATGTGAGATTTACAAGGAGGGAAAACAGTACACCTCTCTGAACAGTTAGGAAAGAAACAATATCAAGCAAGTGGACATTGATGGTCAGACTTTCAGGCCAAGGAAGTATGGTTTTGTAAAAAAATATATAATTTAATAGCATATAAATAAATTAAACAAGATATACAGAAAATAAAATTAAATACAAAAAAATTATCACAAATTGATCAACAGCAAGTGACCACTGTACATTCCTCGGAAGTCGCCAACGCACGTTTCGCCGTGGGGCTTCTTCAGGGCGAGGATGAGGAATATAAAATTAGCAGAGAGATAGAGACTTATCTGCAATGATACAGTGTGACAAATTAGTAATACAAAAATAATAATCAAAATACAGAATTAAAATGAATTGAGGTATCATAGTGTGTATTTACATGACTGATGGTCCTCTGGCGGATGCATCCACGGGGCATATAAGACACAGGTAGAGATAAACAGGTCGAGACATAAGCTTGGGTACAAGCTTTCACATATCGAAAATCTGGTTGACAAAAATATATATAGCAGTGATTCAATATTAAATTCTTATCGTAGCTACTGTCAAGGTGCGGACACAGATACCATATAGAATAGTAAGGATAGAATAAAGAAGAATGGTAAAGCAAAGAAAACACTAAAATAAAATAAGGTAAAGTAAGATAGAAAAATAAAAAAGAAAAAGAAAGAAAAAAAGGAAAAAATAAAATAAAAAATTATATTAAAATATTAGAAAAATGAACCACAATTGGGAAAAAGAAAAATTAAATACAGGTGAAGTAGCAAGCGAGGAAAGTAAAAAATAATAGAAATAAATAAATAACCAAGAAAAATGAAAAATGAAAAATAAAAATAATAATAATAAAAAGCTGCATATATGTAAATACATATATACACCTAGATGCATACACATACCCACACATACACATAAAAGAAAAAATAAATAAAATAAAATAAAGTAAAAGATCATGTGAATAAATGAGCTAAGTGCCACTACTACATATATCCTGCGGTGTTAATATAGAGAAAAATCAGCCACCATAATCACCTTGGGTAGATCGAGGGATCAAAACTACAAATCCAAGGAGTGGAAATTATACACCGCAGGGGGAGTTGTAACTCGGACTGTAATCATAAAGAGATGACAAAAGGAGCTATTAAACAGCCTATAGAGACTAACATTTAAGATAGAAGTAAAGAGTTAACCAAAAGATCAGGGTTACCTATTTCTATGAGGTCCTGGACAAACTGGGACAGCAGATGGCAGTACAGCAGCAATGTAAGGGAGCTTACGCAAAGGAACCCTTTCTGTAGCAGCATTTGCATAGGGCATTAGTCAAAGCCTATTAAAATGAAGCAGTGTGTTCATAAATAGGTGGTACTTAAGTAAGATGGAGTTGAAGGAACAAATTGGAGGGAAAAAATGGCTTACCATATAGCTGATTGCAGCAATGCGTCTGTGTCCCAGGGTGTACACACGGTAACACAGCGCGGCACATAAATTGGGATCTTTATTTATGCGCCGCGTTATTGAAACGGCGCGCACCTATGACGTCATCACGTCATACGTCCATGTGATCCCATAGGCTATATAAACCTGATGCTCATGCAATGGCGCTGTGTTACCGTGTGTACACCCTGGGACACAGACGCATTGCTGCAATCAGCTATATGGTAAGCCATTTTTTCCCTCCAATTTGTTCCTTCAACTCCATCTTACTTAAGTACCACCTATTTATGAACACACTGCTTCATTTTAATAGGCTTTGACTAATGCCCTATGCAAATGCTGCTACAGAAAGGGTTCCTTTGCGTAAGCTCCCTTACATTGCTGCTGTACTGCCATCTGCTGTCCCAGTTTGTCCAGGACCTCATAGAAATAGGTAACCCTGATCTTTTGGTTAACTCTTTACTTCTATCTTAAATGTTAGTCTCTATAGGCTGTTTAATAGCTCCTTTTGTCATCTCTTTATGATTACAGTCCGAGTTACAACTCCCCCTGTGGTGTATAATTTCCACTCCTTGGATTTGTAGTTTTGATCCCTCGATCTACCCAAGGTGATTATGGTGGCTGATTTTTCTCTATATTAACACCGCAGGATATATGTAGTAGTGGCACTTAGCTCATTTATTCACATGATCTTTTACTTTATTTTATTTTATTTATTTTTTCTTTTATGTGTATGTGTGGGTATGTGTATGCATCTAGGTGTATATATGTATTTACATATATGCAGCTTTTTATTATTATTATTTTTATTTTTCATTTTTCATTTTTCTTGGTTATTTATTTATTTCTATTATTTTTTACTTTCCTCGCTTGCTACTTCACCTGTATTTAATTTCTTCTTTTTCCCAATTGTGGTTCATTTTTCTAATATTTTAATATAATTTTTTATTTTATTTTTTCCTTTTTTTCTTTCTTTTTCTTTTTTATTTTTCTATCTTACTTTACCTTATTTTATTTTAGTGTTTTCTTTGCTTTACCATTCTTCTTTATTCTATCCTTACTATTCTATATGGTATCTGTGTCCGCACCTTGACAGTAGCTACGATAAGAATTTAATATTGAATCACTGCTATATATATTTTTGTCAACCAGATTTTCGATATGTGAAAGCTTGTACCCAAGCTTATGTCTCGACCTGTTTATCTCTACCTGTGTCTTATATGCCCCGTGGATGCATCCGCCAGAGGACCATCAGTCATGTAAATACACACTATGATACCTCAATTCATTTTAATTCTGTATTTTGATTATTATTTTTGTATTACTAATTTGTCACACTGTATCATTGCAGATAAGTCTCTATCTCTCTGCTAATTTTATATTCCTCATCCTCGCCCTGAAGAAGCCCCACGGCGAAACGTGCGTTGGCGACTTCCGAGGAATGTACAGTGGTCACTTGCTGTTGATCAATTTGTGATAATTTTTTTGTATTTAATTTTATTTTCTGTATATCTTGTTTAATTTATTTATATGCTATTAAATTATATATTTTTTTACAAAACCATACTTCCTTGGCCTGAAAGTCTGACCATCAATGTCCACTTGCTTGATATTGTTTCTTTCCTAATATAATTACAGATGTGGCCCATGTGAGTGCTATCCTTGTGTTTCCATTTCAATCCTTTTTTTCCCCCCTGTGTCTTCTTTTCCCTCTCCCCTTCTCCCCTTTCTCCTCTTTTCTCATTTTCTTTTTCTTTTTTCCTTTCTCCCTTCTTTTACTCTTCCTCTTGGTCCTTCAACCACCCCCCCCTTCTTTGAATCATACTCTCTGAACAGTGTCTGGGAGGCTGCGGTTGCTGCTGCACGCAATGTTGATGGTGAACAGATCAAAACACTGACAGAATCCACGGATGGCAGGCTTTTGAGTGTCCTTGCAAAGAAAGGTGGCTATATTGGTCACTGATTTGTTTTTGTTTTGTTTTTGAATGTCAGAAATGTATATTTGTGAATGTTGAGATGTTATATTGGTTTCACTGGTAAAAATAAATAATTGAAATGGGTATATATTTTTTTTTTGTTAAGTTGCCTAATAATTATGCACAGTAATAGTCACCTGCACACACAGATATCCCCCTAAAATAGCTAAAACTAAAAACTACTTCCAAAAATATTCAGCTTTAATATTAATGAGTTTTTTGGGTTCATTGAGAACATGGTTGTTGTTCAATAATAAAATTAATCCTCAAAAATACAACTTGCCTAATAATTCTGCACTCCCTGTATAACTGTTACATAAGCTATTTTGTCATGTAATGGTACTATAAAATTGCCCTACCATTTTAGCCTGCAGCCAGCTATGATTTTTTTTAAAGGGTAAGTTCATCTTTACAGAAACTCTCCTCCCCCCCCCCTCCCGATCCCGCTGACCTGTACTGCCGCAATCTCCGGTTCTAAGCCCCGGTATATCCGTTTCAGGAGAGGGAAGTTAGGGGGAAATTTTGGAGCATTCTAATTGGTCAGTGCCATCACATGGGCAGTGCCGACCAATCAGCAGCCGCATGGGCCATCCTGTCAGCTATGCAGAAGACGCAAGGATGAAAAGAGAGTTTCTAAGCCCCGGGCTCTTGACGCGGATATACCAGGGCTTAGAAATGGAGAATGCGGTGGTACAAGTCAGCAGGACCGGGGGGACGAGGACATGTATAATTCACCTTACAGCTCCTTTCTCTATCTGCAACGTAGAGAGCATCCTGACTCTCCTGTAGTCCAAGGGAGGGGGCAAGCACGACACTCCACACCAGGGAGAAAGCCTTGCATTACTGTGTGGAGTTACAGACTGAAGAACAGGAAGTGAGTATTTCTCAGAAGAAATAAGGACATTTAAAAGCAAAATCGAAGGATGAGGTAAGCAAAGGAGGACTGCACTAAGGTAAAGGAAGCTATTTAGGAAGAAAACAAATTGTACCCTTACAACCCCTTTAACTGTAAGTTTATTTGCAGTTACATTTTCCTCTTAGCTCCACTGCAAAGTCCCACAAGTACCTGTAGATCCTACTAGTAAAATTCACCTCATCCAAGTTCAAGTGATAGTAGGACAACAATGCTGCACTACTACTGAATTCAAAGTAACATTGTCCCTCGCATAGTCTGTCCCTGCTTGAACTATAGCGAGATGAGAAGATGTTGCAGGAGGTGTGTCTGAGCATTGTCACTGCTGGCTCATCAGTCTTCTTATGAAGATTGGCAAGAAAGAACTGATCTGCTAAAATCCTCCCACTTTTGGCTGCAGTGTCTGAGAGAAAAATGTGGGAGATGCAAATGAAAGAGAATTTGGGGGACTCAAGGGAGGTAGACATGTTGTGTATTTTTGTTTTGTTCTTGTTTGTTTAATTTTTGTGTTGTTTTTTTTTTTTTTTCACTTGATGAGGCACTTAATTCACATAATAACTTTATTCGAGACCTGTTTTGTCTGCAACACAGAAGCCTTTAGCAGTGCTAACTTTGTTGACAAAAATATTGTAGTCAACTAAAATACAACTAAAACTAAAACAATTCAGATGACTAAAATAACTAAAACTAAAGTGGCATTTTAGTCAAAAGACTATGACTAAAATTAAAACAAAATTTGACGTTAAAATTAACACTAAAATCCCTTATATTGTATGTGTGTATATATATATATATATATATATATATATATATATATATATATATATATATATATATATAAAAACATGGATGTGATTTGATTAATCAACAAGTGAAGTGTAGAGTAACACACTTTTAAGGGCTGCATAAGTCTTGCTCGTGAGGGACACATTCATATATATATCTAACTTGGGTGTCCGTTTAATAACGGTGAAGTTTTTTCTCAGTTCAGTTCACGGCAGTTCTCAGGAGGAGAATTATCTCCTCTGCAGCCGGTTTAATAAACTGAGAACTTCAGTTCTCAGATGGTGAACAGAGGTGAAGTGTTTTCTCTGAAAACAGCCGAGATCTGTGTAAAAGTGGGTGGACTGCCTGTAATCTCGTGAGATATTGTGAGATTATGGTGCAGCCGAGTTCAAAAAGTGAAACTAAAGTTTAAAAGAACATGTAATTAATGTTTTCAAACATGTGATAACACATTATATATATATATATATATATATATATATATATATATATATATATACACACACACACATATATACCGGATTTATATATATGTATACATATACAGTATATATACACAAATACATGAATATATATATATGTGTGTGTATACATATATATAAATACTGTATATATGTGTGTGTGTGTACATATATAAATACTGTATATATGTGTGTGTATACACATATATATATATATATATATATATATATATATATATATACACACACGTGTTATATAGATACTGCGGGCAAGATCCACAAAGAACTTACGGCGGCGTATCTATTGATACGCCGCGTAAGTTCTACGATGCGTCGTCGTATCTTTGTTTTGTATCCACAAAACAAGATACGCCTGAATGTGGGCTAGATCCGACTGACGTACGTCTTAGTACGCCGTCGGATCTTAGGTGCATATTTACGCTGGCCGCTAGGTGGTGCTTCTGTTGATTTCCGCGTAGAGTATGCAAATTAGCTAGATACGCCGATTCTCAAACGTACGTCCGCCCGGCGCATTTTTTTTTTTAAGGCTTTTTTCGGCGGAACGTTACCCCTGCCTCTATGAGGTGTACGCAATGTTAGGTATGGATGTCGGGACAGCGTCAAATTTTTTACGTCGTTTGCGTAAATCGTTCGCGAATAGGGCTTTGCGCAAGTTACGTTCACGTTGAAAGCATTGACTATTTGCGACGTGATTTTGCGCATGCGCACTAGGATACGTCCACGGACGGCGCATGCGCCGTTCGTAAAAAGTGTCAATTACGTGGGGTCATACCAGATTACCATACAACACGCCCACTCCAAGCCTGCTTTGAATCACGCGGGCTTACGCCGGCAGATTTACGTTACGCCGGCCCGCATATGGGAGCAAGTTCTTTACCCTAGGAGCTTTACCCTAGGAGCCACTCTGATTTACGGCGGCATAGCGCATATGAGATGCGCTACGCTCGCCTAAATATACGCCCGTTTTTGTGGATCTGGCCCTGTATGTGTATATACAGTATATATATATATATATATATATATATATATATATATATATATATATATATATATATATATAAATATATATATTACACACACACACTATATATATATATATATATATATATATATATATACAGTATATATATATATACACATACACACACACACATATACACAATATCTATATACATGTGTATATTGTTGTTAATATTCATTTTTAACCCACTGGTGTTGAAATTAGGAAGAAATAAGCCTTCTTCCTCTTATCACACCAGCTTCTCTCCCAGATTCTCCACCTCTGAGCTGGTGAATCTGGAAGGGAGATATTTCAGGTGAAGAGCTGTGAAATCTTCAGATCACGGTTTATTAAACTGCCCATTTGTAACAAAACATCCATGTGCTGTGATGTGAAGTGAAGAACATGTTCTCTGCTCCTTATCACAGTTTATTAAACCGGCAATGCTCTGTGATAAGCCATGATCATCATGATCTCGGCTTATCACGGTTTATTAAACGTACACCTTGGATGGGGTTTGATTAATCAACAAATGTGGAGTAACACTTTAAAGGGCTGCATATGTCTTGCTGGCGAGTGACACATTTAGCAACACATCAACTATTGTAACCTTTACTGCTACTTGGCACAAAAAATTAACATGAATCTGGTATTCAAATAAGACTGACCTTTATTAACAGGAATGTCCAAGACGTATACATGAATAAACTGCGTAATCTTACTTTAAATATAAAACACTTGACGCTAAGAGACTTGTTAAATAATAAAAAAGGTAAGATAACTTTGACAAAACTGTGTATTTTATCTAAGGTTTTTACGAATAAAAATGAAAACACTGAAGTTTTTGCCAAGATAGAGATCTTTTGTCCAAAGAAACCTGAACTGCCTATTATAAAATAATACTGAAGGGGTTGGCTGTGATCCACTGGCACCAACAAACCAAGTGATGTCATTGATGCAATGCGGTGCATGACAAACACATTCCTTTTATTAGAGGCATGCCATTGCTTTTTATGCTAATACAATTACATTTAGAAAGGACTAGAACAAATTATTTGCTCATTCGCCACTATAAATTCACTTTGCAAAACCTTATAAACTGCAGTACTACGCCAATACCACTATCTTTTTTTAAGTTCCACCCCAGTCGGCATTTGACCTATAGAGGTTGATTTATAAAGAATTTTCATAGCCATTTCTCCAGTGAAAATGCATGTACATTCATTCTGTGTGAATGGGGAAAAACTATGTAAAAATTATGTAATTAAAGGAGTTGTAAAGGACAAATATTTTTTTGCTGAAATGACTGTTTACAGGGTATAGAGACATAATAGTTAACTGATTCCTTTTAAAAACGAATAAAAATAAATAAAAATCAATCATATAATGTACCTGTAGTTTCTAGTTTGGTTTTTGCATCTAGTTTCGTTTTTGCATGTTATTTCCTGCCTCTGTGCTATACAGAGCCATAGAGCAGTGATGGTTTGGAAAACTAAACTAGAAACTCCCAGTACTGTGGTCCTCAGGAAACAGACAACCAGGAAGTGTCCAGAACAGAGAAGAATTACAGCAACATCAGAGCAAAAACGAACAATGAGGACATGAAACCAGGACTGCAGTAAGGTAAAGGAAGCTATTTAGCATTACATTTTTTGCTTTATTGGCACAGAACAAATTTACATGTACTTTCAGTGGGCAAATGGCTATGCAAACTTCTTATGAGTCAACCTTTCAATCTTCTAATAATCTGTTTTATTAGTCAGAATAGACTAGACAACGTGCAGGTTACCTAATATGTGGGGAAAGAGTATAGGACCAACTCTTCTCCCAAAACAGCGAGTTTATGGCATGCATGCACAGCTCAGTGTACAATTTTAGCATGCCAGTGAATTACATCATTCTGGATTACCAGGTGTCGGGTCAAAAATTCCATCTCATGAAGAAGGCCAGAAAAAGATAGAAGCACCAGTGATGGAGTGATGAAGCGAAGCAAGGACATCACATTACTGGAGGAGGACCCCTGGCAAGGTTAGTGTGCCATTTTGGCAGTGTTTTTAGGGGGCCTAAACATTGCTTTAAGATTGTCCCCATTGGTTTTTGGAGACTAGGCAAAAATGTGACATTTTGTAAGGCTTGCATGTAAAAATCCAGAAAAATCCTTTGGTTCAAGCCCACGCATCTGAATACTACTATGCATCAGGTTTTGAATGTCTATAAGTATCACATAAGTTTGTTTATTGCATCAAGATTTTTTTACTTTGTCAGGAACCTCTATTTAAACAATGTAATAGAAAAATAATCCTTTTCACTAAATTATAAAATACTGTGGTGAAAATTAAGACGTTTATGGTGTTAGGGTCAATTCTGACCCAGTTATAATATAGGATTATAGGACACTAATAAGTGCCAAAACTGAAATCATAAACACTAACACCATCAATGTTATTATAGTTAATGTTATTAAAATAAAATAAAATATATAAAAAAACATTTTAAGAGGTATTGGTACTGTGCCTGTATGCCTCTCCTTGCCATAACAGTGAAGCTGCTGGTGTTTTTTTCTCCCCTGTTCCTGGTCCCAGAGGCTGTACAGCGTCTTAGGTCAATGGATAAGCGTCAAGCCTTGACGCGTTTCGTCATTGGTTGACTTCATCTGAGGGCCCTCAGATAAAGTCAACCAATGACGACACGTGTCAGGGCGTGACGCTTATCCATTGACCTAAGACGCTGTACAGCCTCCGGGACCAGGAACAGGGGAGAAATAAAGCACCAGCAGCTTCACTGTTATGTTATGGCAAGGAGAGGCATACAGGCACAGTACCAATACCTTTTTGCTTGAAACTTTTATATTGTGGTACGCACATTTTATAAAGGGGATGTTTGGGGCTCAATAAACATGCTTAAAACGATGTCACACTATATGAGTTTTTTCTATTATATGTGATTGCGGTTTGATTGAACAAAGCTTACCTGTTGGTGGAGAGTGCATCTTCCAGGATAAACACGGATATATATTCCAGGCCCTTTATTTTCATACTTGTGGTGAGTGCGTCCCCAAAAGGGGAGTTAATATCCCCCCACGTGGTGACCGCCCCCCTTGGTGAAAGGAGCACTAACTAAGGATACACTTCTGTGTATTTTTCCATCTGCACTATCATCAATTTCCTATATTTTGCTTGGCACATAGAAGAGTTCCAAACGCCGGTTTGGAAAGTAGCGCTGCTACAGTTTTACATTTGACTTTGGGACTTTATGTTTCAAATTTTTGTTTTACTGTTTACCTTAGATGTTGTTGTTTTTTAAGCAGCTGCTGCGATTTACATTTATCTGACAGTCTGTGGCCAATTTTCTTGATTGTGCAATCCTTAGCGCTGAGCTGTGCTAAATTAAAGGAGGGGCAATACTAGCACTCATTGGAGCTGATCATTTTTTTCTATCGGTTTTTTAACTATACAAAACTTTTAAAACAGGTTCTATTTTTTTTCACCGATGGGAAAAAAACTGATTGGGCCCACACACAATCGGTTTGTCCGATAAAAACGGTCAATCGGTCCATTTTCATCAGACGAACTGATCGTGTGTACAGGGCATAAGTGTGTATGTAATAAATAAATTATCAGGGTGTTAATATAAAGTAACTTCTCCTGACCCAAATGTGAAAAATGAATTTGAGAACAAATAGACTCTTAAACAGTTGTTTAAACCACAGAACATTGTCTGGCCTATAATTTATTATTCAAAGGCACATAACATCTACTTGAAAAATAGTTCACATAATAATTTCAGTCTTACAATAGATGTCATACATTTGAAATATATCACAACAAAGTCATACTGAGGGCACAGTTGGAACTTAAGTATAGTTCAGCTAAAACAATTTTTTGCAAAAGAAGCTACATTTTCAATTGATTATGTCATAAATAATAATACCATAGTACTTATCTGTTATTGGTATACAGAACATTTGATGTACAGCAGACTCCTCAAACAAAAGAAGCAGAGTTCTGCATCAGGTCAGGAACCAGGGGATCAGGGTCAGATCTAGCCTGTCTTATGTGGGGGTGCAGTTACAAATTTCAGGGGGTGGCAGGGCAGTGTACAGGGGGTCAGCAGGGTAGAGGATAGGGTTAGTAGTTTGTAGGGTACATCAAGAATCCCCATCACATTTTTCTGGTTCCTGGTGAATTTCGATCCATCTATGGGCAGGCTGGTTGTACTGAAGTCAGTCTATCAATTTCAGTACAACCAGCCTGGCAGGTTTTTATGTACAATTACTTTCACCGGTTCTAAGCGGCAGCAGTAATCATTATATTCTGATGGCAGGGAAACCTCCCACTGTCAGAATACAATAGGGCACCAAGAGGGAATCAATGAATTTTCTTTCCTTCAGCCTGTGTTTGAAGAAAATAAAATTGCTTAACCACTTCCCGCCCAGCCTATGGCCGATTTACGTCCGGGAAGTGGTTTTGAAATCCTGACTGGACGTCCATGGACGTCCTGCAGGATTTAATGCCGCGCGCGCAGCGATCGGTGATGCGGGGTGTCAGTCTGACACCCTGCATCTCCGATCTCGGTAAAGAGCCTCCGGCGGAGACTCTTTACCACGTGACCAGCCGTGTCCAACCACGGCTGATCACGATGTAAACAGGAAGAGCCGTTGATGGCTCTTCCTCACTCGCGTCTGACAGACGTGAGTGGAGGAGAGCCGATCGGCGGCTCTCCTGACAGGGGGGGTTCGCGGTGATTGTTTATCAGCGCAGCCCCCCCTCGGATCGCCACACTGGACCACCAGGGAAGCCCACCCTGGACCACCAGGGAAGGGCAAATAAAAAAAAAGTCTTGAAAAAAAAAAGTCTTGGAAAAAAAAAAAAAGAAGCTTTAAAAAAAAAAAGATGCCAATCAGTGCCCACAAATGGGCACTGACTGGCAACATGGGTAGATCAGTGCTGCCCCACAGTGTCCATCAGTGCCACCCCAGTGTCCATCAGTGCCACCCCACAGTGTCCATTAGTGCCACCCCACAGTGCCCATCCATGCCCAGTGCCCACCTATCAGTGCCCATCTGTGCCACCCATAAGTATCCATCAGTGCCACCCATAAGTGCCGCCCATGAGTGCCCATCTGTGCCGCCTATGAGTGCCCATCAGAACCGCCTATGTGTGCCCATCAGTGCCGCCTATGTGTGCCCATCAGTGCCGCCTATGTGTGCCCATCAGTGCCACCTATGTGTGCCCATCAGTGCCGCATACCAGCGCCGCCAATCAGTGCCACCTCATCTGTGCCCGTCAGTACTACCTCATCGGTGCCCATCAGTGCCGCCATCTCAGTGCCTGTAATTGAAAGAGAAAACGTACTTATTTAAAAAAAATTAACAGAAAAAATTAAAAACGTAATATTTTTTCCAAATTTTCAGTCTTTTTTTAGTTGTTGCGCAAAAAAAAATCGCAGAGGTGATCAAATACCACCAAAAGAAAGCTCTATTTGTGGGAAAAAAAGGACGCCAATTTTGTTTGGGAGCCACGTCGCACGACCTCCCAATTGCCATTCAAAGTGCGACAGTGCTGAAAGCTGAAAATTGGCTTGGGCGGGAAGGTGCGTAAGTGCCTGGTATGGAAGTGGTTAATGATAGCCAGCCTAAGAAGAGTTTGTGTTTTTTTCTACATTTTGGCATGGGGTTTCCCTTTTGGTATGTAATGGCTTGGGGTGGGATCCACCATTTCTTTAAACGTTTTTCTATTGCCGGAAATGTTGTTGTTTTTTTTTTCAGAAATGTCAGTTTTTCTGCAGCAGGTACTATACACAGTACAGAAGCACCACTTTACAGGCAGACTAAGGGAACCCCCGCCCCCCCCCCCCCCGGCACTATATTTAAGGGAAATTTTCATTTTAATTGTTTCACTTTAAGCATTATTAAAATCACTGCACCTACAAAAACTATATTTTTAAAACATAAAAAAAATAAAAAATAGAATTCATGGGCAGTACCTGGGTCTCCATACACTTTTAATAACTTGCATATAAGCCTTCAAAACTTACCTGCTCATGTGGTGGGGCTGTGGTGTCCTCTCCTCCTCTCCTGGAGTGCGGGCAGCAGCGACTCTGGTGCCCCTACTCAAGCTTGTATCTTGTTTTAAGCTTGTATCTCCTCTTCCGCCAAAGCGCTAGGCATCCAATAGGATCACCTGATGCTTTGGCCAATCAGGAAACGGGTTTCACGACCTGCTTCCTGATTGGCAGTGAGGAACTTTAGTGTGAAAATAGCAAAAATTAATTCGCTGCCATCACACAACAGGTTGAGATCGGAGCACAATGCTCTGTGCTTCAAGGCTTTTTAAGCCTATTAGAGCGTCTCGATCTAATCAGGGGCATCAAAAAAACACCCATTGGAATCCATTGGATTCCATAGTATCCATAAAATCCATAGTCCGGTGCCCTGATATGTAGATCAGGGGGACGGACGTATGAATAGGGGATGCGGCGCACGTGCATACTAGTGGGCCGCCACTGCATACTAGTGATTTTCAACTTCCACAAGATCCCACAGGTGTGGCACATACATATTTACATTGCTCCAAGCTGGACCTACAGTTGTGCTCATAAGTTTACATACCCTGGCAGAATGTATGATTTCTTGGCCATTTTTCAGAG
The DNA here is from genome assembly GCF_905171775.1 of Rana temporaria. Lineage (NCBI taxonomy): Eukaryota > Metazoa > Chordata > Amphibia > Anura > Ranidae > Rana > Rana temporaria. Next base: position 295,046,833 of record NC_053493.1, read on the forward strand.
AATATGAATGATAAAACAACAACTTTTCTTTCACGGTTAGTGTTTGGCTGAAGCCATTTATTATCAATCAACTGTGTTTACACTTTTTAAATCATAATCACAACAGAAACTACTCAAATGACCCTGATCAAAAGTTTACATACCCTAGTTCTTAATACTGTATATTGCCCCCGTTAACATTAATGACAGCTTAAAGTCTTTTGTAATATTTGTGGCTGAGGCTCTTTATCTTCTCAGATGGTAAAGCTGCCCACATTTTTCTGGGCAAAAGGCCTCCAGTAAAAGCCTCCAGTTCCTGTAAATTCTTGGGCTGTCTTGCATGAACTGCACCTTTGAGATGTCCCCAGTGGCTCAATGATATTGAGATCAGGAGACTGAGATAGCTACTCCAGAACCTTCACTTTTTTCTGCTGTAGCCAATGACAGTTCAACTTAGCCTTGTGTTTTGGATCATTGTCATGTTGGAATGTCCAAGTACGTCCCATGCGCAGCTTCCTGGCTGATGAATGCAAATGTTCCTCCAGTATTTTTTAATAACATACTGCATTCATCTTGTCATCAATTTGACCAAAGTAGCTCATACATCCCCAAAACATCAGCAATCCACCTCCGTGTTTCACAGTAGGAATGGTGTACCTTTCATCATAGGCCTTGTTGACTCCTCTCCAAATGTGGCGTTTATGGTTGTGGCCAAAAAGCTTAATTTTGGTCTCATCACTCCAAATGACTTTGTGTCAGAAGGTTTGAGGCTTGTCTCTGTGCTGTTTGGCGTATTGTAAGCGGGATACTTTGTGGCATTTGCGTAGTAATGGCTTTCTTCTGGCGACTCGACAATGCATCCCATCTTTCTTGAAGTGCCTCCTTATTGTGCATCTTGAAACAACCACACCACATGTTTTCAGAGAGTCCTGTATTTCACCTGATATTAGTTGTGGGTTTTTCTTTGCTTTCCAAACAATTTTCCTGGCAGTTGTGGCTGAAACTTCAGTTGGTCTACCTGACCGTGGTTTGGTTTTAACAGAACACCTAATTTTCCACTTCCTGATTAGAGTTTGAACTCTGCTGATTGGCATTCTCAATTCCTTGGATATCTTTTTATATCCCTTTCCTGTTTGTACAGTTCAACTACCTTTTACCGCAGATCTTTTGACAATTATTTTGCTTTCCCCATGACTCAGAATCCAGAAACAACATTGTATGAAAGATGCAAGGGTCTGTCAGGAGTCCACAAACTCATTGACCTTTTATACACACACACTTTAATTACAAGCAAACAGATCACAGGTGAGGATGGTGAGGTGACCTTTAATAGCCATTCAAACCTCTTTGTGTCAACTTGTGTGCATGTTATCAAGCCAAAATCACCAGGGTATGTAAACTTTTGATCAGGGTCATTTGGGTAGTTTCTGTTGTGATTATGATTTAAAACAAGAACCTCAGGTATAAATTGACCACCCTGATGTGCGCTTGTGATCAAGGTGGTTTAGTTTTTCTGGACTTATATAAATATTTTAAGCCACTTAGTTGGTCACGGTCGCATGGAGGCTAAGCCCACTTATCTAACTGCTCTACTCGGCTGGAAGCAGTGGTTCGTAGGTTCTGTAGGGCACCCTACCAGTTGACTGCTTCAATGTTTAACACTATTCAAGCTTGGGAGGCTGGCCTTAGATGCGAACATTATCCTAAATATGCAATCTCACCCAATGCCCCGTTATGGCTTAATCCATCTCTTTCTCAATTTTATAAATGACTTGAGCTTATTGTATGGACTAAGTATAATATCAAATTACTCTCTCAGGTGGTCACTGATCAAAAACTGTCTACTTTTTATACATTAACCTAAACTTTTAACCTGCCTAGTTCTCAGCTATCCAGATGTTTTCAGCTATCTTATACATTTCATGCCCAGTTTCCACATTATGGTCTAAAGATCAAACAATACACTTTAGAATTAGTACTTAGGTCTGAATGTTTGGAGAAGTCTACCTCCAGATTATTTTTTCATCTTGCTTTAATTTCTCTCATGCCATTGGATGGTCTTAGAGCAAGGTGGATGTGAGACATACCGGATTTAGACATGGAGAACTGGAGGAGTGTGTGGGATTTCCCTCTGTGATCTCTGGTATTCTTGTACACACGACCGAACATGTCCGCTGAAACTGGTCCGCGAACCAGTTTCCGCAGACATGTCCGACCGTGTGTAGGGCCTATCGGACATTTTTCCGGCCGAGCGGACAGGTTTCCAGCGGACAAAAGTTTCTTAGCATGCTAAGAAACTTGTCCGCTGGAAAGCTGTCCGTCGGACATGTCCGATGGTTAGTATGACTCATCGGACATGTCCGCTGGTTATGACGTATAACCAGCGGCCCGAAAAAAACACGCATGCGTCGAATTGATTCGATGCATGCGTGGAAGCATTGAACTTCCGCGTCAGAGAACGTCGGTGTCGTATACGTTACCGCGTTCTCTGTCCGCTGGGATTTTGGTCTGATGGTGTGTACACACATCAGACCAAAACCTCCCAGCAGACATGTCCGATGAAAACGGTCCGCGGACCGTTTTCATCGGACATGTCTGGTCGTGTGTACAAGGCCTGAAAGACCGCATGATTCAATTTAAATTGGTACATAGAGCATATATCACGCCACACAGACTTCAAAAGATAAATCCTGTGTGTTCATCTGAGTGTTGGAGGTGTGATGCAGTTTAGGGGGATTTTACACACATCTTCTGGACCTGCCCATATATAGTTATTTTTTTGAGTGGAAGTGGTGGATTTGTTGAACTTTATTACTTCCGCTCTATTACAGATTTCAATGCCTGTATGTTTGTTGGGCCTGGTGGAGGCTACTCTCCCTATAGTGTCAGAGCAAGTGTTGCTAATATTACATTATTCTAATGCGAGAAAAACCATTGCTTTACATTGGAAGAAATCCTTTTCTTCTACGCTTGTATACTGGAAACAATTGGTAAATAATAATCTCCCACTGTACAGAGACACCTACATGAATAGGGGTTGTTCTAGTAAGTATGATAAAGTCTGGGCAAAGTGGCTGAATGGCATTGAATATCCATGAGGGTCATTGCTCATAACATTTATTACAATATAGTATTTATACTGTATATAAAGGATGCTTGGGGCCACTGGGGTTATAAGGGAAAGGGACTAAAGTCTATTTCTGCTATATTAGATCTGGATTGATATTTAACTGCTTGCCGACCAGCGCACGACTATGTACGTCAGCAGCATGGCACAGACGTCCCCTTTAAGATCGCGGCATTGTGGACGCGCACGCCCGCCGCAGACTCAAGGAGCCCAACCGTGGGTCCTGCGGACTCGATCGCCGTAGAAATACCCGCGATCGTCTCACGGTAAGGAAGAACGGGGAGATGCTGATGTAAACAAGCATCTCCCCGCTTTGCTAGTGACAATGACAGTGATCACCGCTTCCTGTAATCGAAAGCAGAGATCCCTGTCTTGTGACATGTAGCCCATCCCCCCTACAGTAAGAATCACTCACTAAGGCACACTTAACCGCTACAGCGCCACCTAGTAGTTAACCCCTTCACTGCCAGTGTGATTTCCACAGTAATCAGTGCATTTGTATAGCACTGGTCGCTGTAAAAATGACAATGGTCCCAAAAATGTGTCAAAAGTGTCCGATGTGTCCACCGCCATTGTGATCGCCGCCATTACTAGTAGAAAAAAAAATATTAATAAAAATGCCATAAAACTATCCCTTATTTTGTAGACACTATAACTTTTGCGCAAACTGATCAATAAACACTTATTGCGATTTTTTTACCAAAAATATGTAGAAGAATACATATCGGCCTAAACTGAGGAAAAAAAATGTTTTAGATATTTTTGGGGGATATTTACTATAGCAAAAGGTAAAAAATATTGAATTTTTTTCAAAATTTACGCTCTATTTATGTTTATAGCGCAAAAAATAAAAACCACAGAGGTGATCGAATACCACCAAAAGAAAGATCTATTTGTGGGGAAAAACAGACGCCAATTTTGTTTGGGAGCCAAGTCGCACGACTGAGCAATTGTCAGTTAAAGCAACGCAGTACCGAATCGCCCGGTCATTTAGAAACAAAATGGTCCGGGGCTTAAGTGGTTAATTTGTTAAATGGTATGGTCTAGATCCTAGTCCAGTTAAAAAACTCCATCACTAACTATTTTTCTCTTTTTAAATTCCTTTTTTTTTTTATGTTTTATCTTGTTTTGTTTGTTTGTTAAGGAAATAAATAAAAAGATTTATATATATATATATATATATATATATATATATATATATATATATATATATATATATATATATATATATATATAAAAGCATAAACTCACTAACCATGAGTGAAAGAAAAGTTTTTGTGTTCTCATTTATATTCTCTGAAAAATTACCAAGAAATCATAAATTCTGCCAGGGTATGTAAGCTTATGAGCACAACTGTATGTACCTATGTAAAAATTGCCATACCTAAACTTCAGCTTTAAATAGAAGAATGCTAGAACCTGTTTTAGCTTTTTATTGTTGTTGGTTTCCCTGTTGCAGATTGTCTCTCACTTCCTGTCTGATCAAACTTTGTCCCTAAGGCTCGATTCACACCTATGCATGTTGCTTTTCAGCAGTGCTTTTTGCGGTGCTTGCTGCGTTTTTTACCGCGATTTGCGTTTTGCGTTTTTTTCCATCAATTTAAATTTTTTTACATTTCCTTTAACAACCAGCTATAAACAGGTTAAAAAAAACGCAAATCGCGGCAAAATCGCTGTAAAAACGCGTTTAAAACACGGTACTTTTGGATGCGGGTCCATTGAATTCTATTACATGCAAAATGCTGCTTTTTGCGGGACTAAAGGTCCCCGACCCTTTCCAAAAACGCAGAGGCACAAAAAAGCATTGATGTGAACATGTTCCATAGGAACCCATGTTAAAAAGAATTCCCTGCTTTTCTGCAAAATGCAAAATGAACCAAAAAACGCATTAGTGTCGAGCCTAAAAGAGAAGTGCAGGAAAATCCCTTTAATGGAGCCCTGGATAGCTATAACTAAAACATTGGGCCAGATCCACGAAGAAGTTACGTCGGCGTATCTATTGATACAAAACAAGATACAAAACAAGATACGCCTGAAGCTGGGCTAGATCCGACTGACGTACGTCTTAGTACGCCATCGGATCTAAGGTGCATATTTACGCAGGCCGCTAGGTGGCGCTTTCGGTTGATTTCCGCGCCGAGTATGCAAATTAGCTAGATACACCAATCCACAAACGTACATCCGGCCGGCGCATTTTTTTACGTCGTTTACGTAAGGCTTTTTTCGGCGTAACGTTACCCCTGCTCTATGAGGCGTACGCAATGTTAAGTATGGACGTCGGGCCAGCGCCAAATTTTCCATCGTGTACGTCGTTTGCGTAAAACGTTCGCGAATAGGGCTTTGCGTAAATTACGTTCACGTCGTCTAGGCATTGAGCGGGCGTAATTTAATTTGAAAATTTGACGTGGTACTGAGCATGCGCGCGCAAGCGCCGTACGAAAAAAGCGTCATTTATGTAGGGTCATGCTTACTTTACATAAAACACGCCCCCCTGTTCCTCATTTGAATTAGGCATGCTTACGCCGGGAGATTTACGCTACGCCGCCGTAACTTTAGAGGCAAGTGCTTTGTGAATACAGCACTTGCCACTCAAAGTAGCGGCGGCGTAGCGTAACTACGATATGCCTGCCTAAAATTACGCCGCGCTACATGGATCTGGCCCATTGACTATTGGTACACTATAACCATATAAGAGCCCAAGCAAAAAACTGTTTATTATTGTTGTACGCAAATAAAAAGTATAAATAGGAATATAAAAAAAAAAACAATATTCCCTGTATTATGCTGCCAATAAGACGTTAAAATTCAAGATATCTATGATGGAACAAAGCAGAGCACATTGGAAGGGATTTTGCTAAAGAGCTATATTATCTCAGCCAGCTACTAAAAGTTGCAATCACACTAGTGCCGACGCAACACAAAATCAACCATAAATGATGTATTTTGACATTTGATGGGCAATTTCAATTTATGATACATTCACTTAGACCCATCTGGTGCTTGGTTAGGCTTTAACTTCTTTAAAAGGGATTTCATTTATACAATATTCTAATGTTTGTGCTATGTCTAGAGCTGAGTTTATTTGCCTTATATACTGTAAGATACAAAATAAATAAACATATAAATAACACAAACTCTTCTGATAAAGCCTTTCAGCTCCTGGCAGAGTTCAGATTCAGCGTTCTCATTTGCCATAAATCTGTTCTGGATGTCTGACAGTACTTTATGAAATATGGTGAAGAATATTTCTTCACTAGAGGGCATGCAATGCTACAGCTAGAAACCAGAATGGCTCCAGAGGGCAAGGACTTCTGGGTCCTGGGGATGTCCAGGGCCGTCTTTACCGCAGGGCAAATGGGGCAGGTGCCCTGGGCCCTGTCACTGTTGGGGGCCCAAAGCAACCCCCTTTAAAAAAAAAAAAAAAAAAAAAAAAAATTTTTTTTTTTTTTTTTTTTTTTTTAGGGGTCCGGAGGCCCCTAGGGCCCCGGAGCCCCCCAGGGCCCCAGATGGCAACCCCCTAATTTTTTATTTATTTTTAAATTAAAAAAAATATATTTTTAATATATTTTTAATATATATTTTAATATATTTTTATTTTTTATTAAAGGGACAATTTTTAGGGGTCCCCAGGGGCCCGGAGGCCCCCAGGGCCCCAGATGGCAACGCCCCTTTTTTTATTTATTTTTAAATTAAAAAAAAAAAAATTTTAAATATATTTTTATTTTATTTTTTATTAAAGGGCCATTTTTTTTTAGAGGTCTGGGGGTCCCCAGGGGCCCGTAGTTCCCCAGGGCCCCGGATGACAACCCCCCTTTTTTTATAAAAAAAATCTTTTTTTATATATTTCTTTATATATATATATATATATATATATATATATATATATATATATATATATAATATAAATGTTATTATTAAAGGACCTAGAGGTCCCCAGGGCCCCCGGATGGCAACCCCCCTTTTTTTTTATAAAAAACTTTTTTTTAATTTGTATTTCTTTTATATACACACACACACAGACACACATATATATATATATATATATATATATATATATATATATATACACACATACATACACATTATATATATATATATATATATATATATATATATATATATATATATATATATATATATATATATATATATATATACACACAACATTTTTATAAATGTTTATTTTTTTATATTTGTTTATATATTTTTTTTTTATTGAAGGGCCCAGAGGTCCCCAGGGCCCTGGATGGCAACCCCCCCCCCCCCTTTTTTTTATTTATGTTTCTTTTTTATATATTTTTTTTATTATTTTTTATTAAAGGGCCCAGAGGTCCCGGATGGCAACCCCCTTTTTTTGTAATTTATTTTTATTAAAAAAAAAATATTAAAAGGGCCCAGAGGTCCCCATGGCCCCAGATTGCAACCCCCTTTTAAAATATATTTTTTATATATATTTTTTATTTCTTTTTTTCTTTTTATTAAAGGGCCCAGAGGATGGCTACACCCCTTTTTTTATATATATTTTTGTTTATTTCTTTTTTTGTAAAGGGCCCCTGCTTCTAAATTCGCGGCAGCCCCCCCCCCCCTGCTTCTCAATTTCAGGCAGCAGCACCCCCCCATCCCGGTTCTCTGCTCCAGGGGGCCCATGCCTGAAGATGTGTAAGTGGCCCCATAATTCATGATGGCGGCCCTGCTGCCCGTTAAGCCCCTGTGCTGCCCACAAATCAGGCTGAAAATCATCAGTGGCACGCAGCCAGTGACAGTACTGCTTACTTTCCCAGTGTTTTAAAATGTACAGCACCCCTGGCTTCCCTTTAGACGTGCACTTCTCCCTTCCTGCCACTGGGTGCTGCTTGTATATAAAAGTGAATTAGAATGTGATTTTATAACATCCCCAGTTTTCTCTTCCCGAGGCTGACTTCTTCATGTCCTGCTCCTCAAGGTATGTCACTGTTTGCTAATCTATATTGTAAATAGAAGTTTTCTGTAGAGTGTGCCCAAAGTCTTTATAATATTTGATGATTCACTGCAGGTCTGGTCAGGGTTTTAAAAAGTTCCTCTATTTTACACATGGCATGGCATGGGGGTCACAGCACCGTCTGTCCATTCTGCTTTAGCACCATGGGACCCCATGCCATGCCATGTGTAAAATAGAGGAACTCTTTAAATCACAGACCAGACCTGCAGTCCAGGCTGAGTAAGGCCTCAGAGCACATGGCATTACTGTCTGTATTTAACTGCTTGATGGGCTTATTTTGGGCCTGGCTGGTTCACATGTATGTGTTTTGGCGGCCCACATTTGCGCAGGCATAGCAGCCCATTCATTTGAATGGGCCGCCATGCCTGCGTTTCCTGCAAAGAAAAGCGCATGCCTCATGTAATAGGCACGCCTATGCCCATCAAGCACTGAAATACAGCACTGTCTGTCCATTCTGCTGTGACTTATCTGCAGTTCCCGCACTGTCAAACTTGCTGCATTTTTAGACTTTTAGGTCACGCTTTTAAAAACACAGTGTGTTTGTGTGTGCAAGAACTGCAGGTAAGTAGCATGGTGCAAAAGCAGAATGGATTTCAAGGCAACTATTTTTAAAATGCTGAATGCACCTTTTTTCTGCAGGAAACAAAGGCATGGCGGCCCATTCAAATCAATGGGCTGCTGTGCCTGCACAAATGAGGACCGCCAAAACATACATGTGAACCAGCCAGGCCCAAAATAAGCTGGAGGGGGGCCCAAAAAAAATGTTTGCCCAGGGCCCAAACCATATTAAAGACGGCCCTGGGGATGTCCATATACCATAGGCATGTCAACAGTCTAATCTGATTTATTGTAGATACAAAATATTCTACATTTCCCAAAAGATTAGGCTTAGTACTTCCATGTCTTTATAAAGATTCAAAACAAACTGGAAATAATTCATTTTGTACATTAAAAAAATGCTCTAAAAATATCGGAAAAGTTAAAAATAAATGTAACATGTAAATTTCCTCCCTCCATATATTTAAAGTTGTATCAGTACTAAAAATACTAAAGTACTAAAAATAAAAAATAAAATATATTGCAGCTTATAAATCCTTAAATGGAATGGGTGCATTATTTTTAATTTTTTAGGCTTTTTTTTTCATTTATTTTCCTCTAGTGATTTGGCAAGTAACACAGGCCCAGATTCACGTAGAATCGCGGTGGCGTAACGTATCGTTACACCGCCGCAAGTTTTCATCGCAAGTGCCTGATTCACCAAGCACTTGCGTGAAAACTTACGCTGGCGGCCTCCAGCGTAAGCCCGTGTAATTCAAAGGGGCGTGTGCCTTTTAAATTAGGCGCGCTCCCGCACCGGACCTACTGCGCATGCTCCCTTTTGAATTTCCCGCCGTGCTTTGCGCGAAGTGACGTCATTTTTTCGAACGGCGACGTGCGTAGCGTACTTCCGTATTCCCAGACGTCTTACGCAAGAAGGAAAAAAATTTACATTTCGACGCGGGAACGACGGCCATACTTTATACAGCACATACGTGTGCTGTGTAAAGTTAGGGCACCTAAAACGACGACTAACTTTTCGACGGTAAACTAGACTAGCAGCGACGTAGCAAATGCGAAAAACCGCCGTGGATCGCCGTAACTACTAATTTGCATACCCGACTCTGGTTTACGACGCAAACTCCCCCCAGCGGCGGCCGCGGTATTGCATCCTAAGATCCGACAGTGTAAAACAATTACACCTGTCGGATCTTAGGGATATCTATGCGTAACTGATTCTATTAATCAGTCGCATAGTTAGGAAGACCCTAAAACAGAGATACGACGGCGTATCAGGAGATACGCTGTCGTATCTCTTTTGTGAATCTGGGCCACACTTCTTCTCCACTCTGAATGGAGGCGCATCAGACACACTTTTGGAGAGCAGCATTGTCAATCTGGGGAATGGTCAGTGGTAGATACATTGACTAAAAAATTAGGTCCGCCCCATAGCAGTTTTACTGCTACAGGGTGGCACTTGTGCGTCGGACCACGTATACATACATAATTCGACTCTTCTGGGTGGGACACGTGCATGCGCACCACCAGTGGCTCGCTCCCGCTGTGATCACACAGGCAGTGGGAGCCCAGCGGCGGGTACCACGGACTCAATGTCTGCAGGCACCTTCCATTTGTTTAGTACACAGGTAGAATGGTGATCTGCCTATGTAAACAAGGCAGATCGCTGTTCTGTCAGTAGGGCAGGCATGAATCCATGCATTCCCCTTGTAAAAGCACCTTTGACACATGAGAGAAACACAGGCTAGGCACACATTTAACCCTTTGATCGCCCCTGATGTTAACCCATTCCCAGCCAGTGTCATTAGTACAGTGACAGTGCATATGTTTAGCACTGATCACTATAATAATGTCACTGTTCCCCAAAAAGTGTCAGAAATGCCAGTTAGTGTCCAAATTGTCTGCTTCAATATCACAGTCCCGCTATAAGTGGCTGATCGCCACCATTGCTAGTAATAAATAAATAAAATGCATAAAAATATCCTTGTAGACGCTATAATGTTTGCGCAAACCAATCAATATACGCTTTTTGGGGATTTTTTTTTAACAAAAATATTTAACAGAATACATATTGGCCTAAATTGATAAAGAAATTAGATGTTTTAATTTTTTTTTATTGGATATGTTTTATAACAGGAAGTAAAAATATTGGGGGTTTTTTTTGTTTTATTTTTGTTTTTTTAATTGTCAAAATTTGTTTATAGTGCAAAAAATACAAAATGCAGAGGTGATCAAATACCACCAAAATAAAGCACTATTTGTGGGGAAAAAAGGACATACATTTTATTTGGGTACAGCACTGCACGACCGCGCAATTGTCATTATAAATAACGTAGTGCCATATCGCAAAAAAATGGCCTGGTTAGAAAGGTTGTAAATCTTCTGGAGGTCAAGTGGTTAAAGTCAAACTCCAGTTTAAACAGATACAGTTTTTTAAATAAAAGCTGATCATTGTAAGCACTCCTAAAACAAACTAAAAGAAAAAATACTTACCAGAGTTCCAAAGGTCTGACACCTGCAAGGTCTCTCATCAGCACTGGCATCTTCTCCCCAGCTTCCTCCAGGTGCCGGTCTTCAGCAGTCTCGATTGGCCAGTGTGGGATGACATCACTTCCACACATGCACAGGAGCGCAGTCATCCAAGCACACAGGTAGTGCATTCTACAATGTATTGCAAACAGGCAGGTAAATGTATTTTCTTGCAGAAGAGACATTGCATGCAATGCTGTAATAAAGAGCCTGTCTGTTTGCAAATGTTATCAAGTTAAAATTTAAAAGATTCCATTTTGCTTTGAGTAACATCTCCTAAATGTAATTTCTATTTGATCATGGGATTTTTCAACTTTAGTTCCAATTTAAATGATAAGTCCAAACCCTGTACCTGACACTTTTGCTGAACAGCTTAGTATTTTAAAGGAAGTTGAAATATAACAGACCTACTGGCCAGATCACCAGGTGTAAAAAAAAGAACTATAAAAAGAAAACGAATGCAACAGCCACATCGAAGATTTAGAAAGCTGCAATATATTATACTTTTGTTTTTGGGTTTAAAGCGGGGGTTCACCCTATATTAAATTCGGCATAGTAGCGCGAGCTACAGTATGCCTGTCTGTATTGTTTTATCCCCGTACTCACTGTTATATCGTACATTGAAGATTCCGGGGAATGGGCGTTCCTATGGAGAGAGAAGGTGATTGACGGCCGGCCCTGGCACGTCACGCTTCTCCGGAAATAGCCGAAATAGGCTTGGCTCTTCACGGCGCCTGCGCATAGCCTGTGCGCAGGCGCCGTGAAGAGCCGAGACCTACTCCGGCTGTCTTCGGGGAGCGTGACGTGCCAGAGCCGGCCGTCAATCACCCTCCCTCTTGCTAGGAACGCCCATTCCCCGCGGCAGACGGAATCGTCTATGTACGATATAACCGTGAGTACGGGGATAAAAAAATTAAGACCTGCATAGTGTAGCTCGTGCTACTATGCCGGATTTTATGCTGAAATGTTGTTCTGCAGGGTGAACCACCGCTTTAAGATTGCTCGCTTTAACCTCACTAATGATAAATGGACAGATCAGCTCACACTCTGATCTAATTCGGGTCTTGTATCTTGGTCATATCTACAAACATTCCTTATGCAGACTTCACTATGTATCTTTATAGCTGTAAGAGGAAGCCTGTAATTTTCTGGTATATCTGTAAAGCACAGAGAATTCTGAGAATGAAAGTAAATGCCAACACTGAAAACTCCCCTAGATTTTGAATACAGAAACAGGAACAGCCTTAGACTTGTGTTAATTTGTAGAATAAAATCATTCAGTTTTGTATAGCTACCTTTGCTTTTGGGGCCCCTCTGCCCCATATATATATATATATATATATATATATATATATATATATATATATATATATATATGGCTTTTTCACGCTCTGACCCCCCCGGCTCTTACACACACCCTCCAAACCACATCAAATAGTGGGTGTGGTCAAATTTCACTAACAGTGGGAGGGTCTTAAAAGGGTCATTAAATACCAGGAATGCATTATGTACAGAGTGCATATTTCAGGGGTGTGCTGCATGCAGAGTCCATATTTCAGGGGTGTGCTGCATGCAGAGTCCATATTTCAGGGGTGTGCTGTATGCAGAGTGCAGGGTTCAGGTGTGCGCTACACACAGTGTGAAGAATTTAGCCTTCTTCCACAGCTGCTTACCTCAGCATCCCCCATCCACATCTCACGTTTACTCCTCTTCAGCTCTGACCTCTGCATGCAACCCCCCTCTACTGCCCCCATCTTCTCCCCATTACCTAAAATCTCCAGCATCTTCTACATGTCTTATTTTTGTTGCTGTATTAAGCTGAAGCACCCAGCCAGCACTAGAACCTCCCCGCATACTGTAGTTGGCTCCACCTCTCTCACTTGCGGGGCAATCATCCAGTGGTGATGTTGGCATTTCCACTGCACCCCGTGTACCTGCATCTCCCTTTTCCCCATCCTTGACTCAGTGGGAGCCACTCAAGAGATCTGATCTGTGGGAGCTGTTGGGGAACAAGCTGTCACTTGTAAGCATAGAAGCCGGACTTTTGTGTTTTCAAGTAATAGTGGTCAGCAGGGAGCAGAGGGCCTGAGCCAGAGGTGGCGGAACTGAGTTCCACCAAGTTCCAGCTGATAAAAATCCCTGTCTATATATATATATATATATATATATATATATATATATATATACATATATATAAAAATAAATATATATATATTTATATATATTCTATATTACCAAAAGTATTGGCGCGCCTGTTTTTACACACATGTGAACTTTAATGGCATCCCAGTCTTAGTCCGTAGGGTTCAATATTGAGTTGGTCCACCCTTTGTAGCTATAACAGCTTTAACTCTTCTGAGAAGGCTGTCCACAAGGTTAGGAGTGTGTCTATGAAAATGTTTGACCATTCTTCCAGAAGCGCATTTGTGAGGTCAGACACTGATGTTGGAGAGAAGACCTGGGTCGTAGTCTGCACTCTAATTCATCCCAAATTTGTTCTTTCAGGTTAAGGTCAGGACTATGTGCAGGCCAGTCAAGTTCCTCCACCCCAAACTCACTCATCCATGTCTTAATGGACCTTGCTTTGTTCACTGGTCTAAATCATTTGGTGGAAGGGGGATTATGGTGTGGGGTTGTTTTTCAGGGGTTGGGTTTGGCCCCTTAGTTCCAGTAAAGGGAACTTTTAGGGTGTCAGCATATCATGACATTTTGGACAATTTCATGTTCCCAACTTTGTGCAAACAGTTTGCGGATGGCCCCTTCCTGTTCCAACATGACTGCAAACCAGTGCACAAACAAGGTCCATAAAGACATTGATGAGCGAGTTTGAGGAGAAGGAACTTGACTGGCCTGCATAGAGTCCTGACCTCAACCTGATTGAACACCTTTAAGATGAATTAGAATGGAGACTGGGAGCCAGGCCTTCTTGTCCAACATCAGTGCCTGACCTTACAAATGCTCTTTTGGAAGAATGGTCAAACATTCCCATAGACACACTCCTAAACCTTGTAGACCTCCTTCTCAGAAGTGTTGACGCTGTTATTGCTGCAGGTGGGGCAACTTAATATTGAACCCTACGGACTAAGACTAGGATGCCATTAAAGTTCATGTGTGAAGGCAGGTGTCCCAATACTTTTGGTAATATAGTGTATACAGTGTGTGTGTATATCTACTGTATGTGTGTGTATATGTATTTTTTAGGCTTTTTATGATTTGGCCTACTAGGTGACACAAAAGAAAATATATCAGTACATGTTATACGCCCTCCTTTGGGTGCCTTATGTAGCAAGACAAGTGGTAAGGGTCAGTTATGTGTACGCTCCTGCCGGTTTTGTCCCCGGATTGGATTTGAACAGGGACTGGGGCAATTTCAAAGACAGTACAGAATAAAAAAAAATACAATTCTGAATAATAGCCGCTCCTACTAACTTGCCCCTTTCTGATGATCATGTGCTGGTCGGAGCGGAGGGAATATTTCTTCAGTTTCGGGTGCATGCCCATTCAGCTCCGTTCGCACGTTCTTCTGCCTTGGCTCAAGTCCCGGACAGCCGCCTGCCTGCTTATCTCCTTGCCTTCCCTGGCGGGGTGATCTTCCTCCGCTCCCCATTTAGTAGTAGCCGGGGCCCAGGGAGTAAGACTTGACAGGCTGTGAGGCGGGCGGTGGTGGTGACGGGCAGAGAGTCGCTGATTGCCACCATTACTAGTGAAAAAAAAAATATGTCCCCGGATTTCATTTTAAAAATCTGGTCACCTTACCCTAGACTGTTCCTTCTCCATGAGACACTGTCCCTAGGCTCAAACTGTCTCTCCCTCATAAGTGGATGTTTATCTCTAACTGCAGGGCCGGCCCTACCATGGGACCCGATGGTACCATTGTACCAGGCAGCACTTTCAGGGGGGCAGCAAATTGCCACCCGCCCGCCATCCCATTCCGCCAGCTCCGCTCTCCACTGCACTGTGGGGCTAATTGCCGCCCGACCGCTCCTCCCGTTCGGCTCTCCGCTCCACTGTGGGGCTAATTGCATGAATAGAGCCATAACAGGTCCTCTTTATACTCCTATATACATGTATAGAGCCATAATAGGTCCACTTTAGTTATCATGATATCAAATAATGGATGTGGGGGCATTTTGGTGGGTGTAATTTTTTTTGGTGGGGGGGGGGCAACATTTAATTCTTGGTACCAGGCAGCAAAATGTCTTGGGCCGGTGACTTGTCCTCAATGTTCCACTGTGGGGAAAGTTCCTTCACTGACTGCGCAGGCACAAACTTCCCGACGGAAATTCCCGAACCTCGCCCGGCATCCAGGCTCATTCTTTAACATCCCCGTGGATTGGAGGATGTTAAAAAAGGAGCCAGGAGGCCGAGCGAGCGAAGCGAGCCGTCCCAGCGCAGCGAGGACGTGAGGCCGACTGGCCACTTACCTCAAAATCCACGTCGCCCTGGATGCCGGCCGCCGTTCGGGGATTTCCGTCAGCAAGTTTGCACCTGCGCAGTGCTTGAAGGAACTTTCCCGCATCAGTTCGCGCATGCGCTGGAACTTCCAGGACACCTGGAACCAGCACGGCAGATCACCGGCACTGCCTAACTGTTTTCCAGAATGACACAAAAGAGGCTATATATTCCCACTGTAGGTACATAGGCTCCCCGAAGATGGCACTCAGGGTCCAAAGGACACAATGGTGCCATGCCTGACTTCCCCCTAGAAGACATAACAGGGAAGTATTGAACATGAATCCAAATAATGAAGTAAGGATAGCTGGGGACATCTGGTGGTAGGAAGTGATAACTACACCAGAATTCTCACGAGGATAGCAATGTGAGAATATGAACCTGTTACAAGCAATCTGTGCATGGAATACTACTCAGGCTCTGCCAACTCACCCCCTCAGAACTTCTTGCATTGCCTCTGCTATCTTTACAGTCAAGTTACTGTAGTGCACACAAACACAATTTAATACCCAATGTCTTTGTCAAACATAAAAGATGATGTTACACTGAGTATTTCAATACCAAACATGTCAAGATTTAACATTTTGCACACCCATTAAATGGCAACAAATTACAGTACCTCGAAATCTCCATAGGCAACACTTTAAAAGCCTTTATAGATTATCAGATTGTGGGCAAAGGGCGATGGAGGTGATTAAAAAAAAAAAAATTTCCTTTTTATTTATTTAATTTAAGATTTTTTTATTATACTTTCTATATTCAACTTTATTGCTATCACAAGTGATGAACAACACCTTTGTGATCGCTTGGGCACTCCCTCCTCTGCCCTCCTCAAGGCAGCTGATTAAACCATGGTCGAGTTGGTCAGCTGCTTCCCTTGGCAGTTTGGGCTTCTTGCTTAATTTGTCAGAGAGGAAAAGGAGGAACAGATGTTCCTCCCTCTTCTCTGTGGGCAGTCAGCCTAACAGCTTGTATTACAAAAATGGATGGCAAACATTATAAATTGTTTGGCAGGTAGCATAGTAAACAAATGTGTATTTTAACTGTATATGATGTGCCTGAAGTTCCACTTTAAAGTGTATCTAAATCCAAATCTAGAAATGTCATATACAGTATTTCCAGGACTTTTTTTGGTCAGTCAAATTTCACAAACAGTAGAAGGGTCTTAAAGGGGCATTCAATACCAGGATTGCATTACATACAGAGTGCAGAGCTGTCACTTGTAAACACAGAAACCAGACTGCCAGGCACTGCCATGATCCATCTGCTGGTGGAGACCAGTACTGTGTCCCAAAGATGAGAAGTTCTCCTGACAGTTCCAAACTGCCAGGAGACACCTGCTGGTGAACCACAGTACTGCGAGCCAAATAATAATAAATATTACCAGCGTATGGAACCTTTCCTGACAATCCAGCTATAGAATACTCAGGTGCAATTGATCCACAGCCGTGGAACCACAGGTCTCAGAGGCAGTCTGTATAGCAGGCAATCAATAAGCAATAGTACAGCCACTACATGGATAGGCAAATGCCTTCTCACCACTCCGGATCCCAGCTAGCGGTGGACTCCGTCTATGTAGATGGCACCTCCATGCTGTGCTGATCCTCCTGATGTGCTGGAAGGCAGGTGGCTTCAAAAGCTCTGAAGCGCTGGCTGGTTCTCCTGCTTCATAAGCAGGGGTGCTCACAAGGATCATTATGGGGCAGGTGATCCACTCTCTCTGCTATAGACCGCAGGCTCTCCCAGCCCTGGGAACACACACAGGCCTCTTGTTGGTTGTTGAATGGCGTCCAGAGAGAGAGAAAACAGGCCACATCTGTCCTTTAATCTGCTTACCCAGCAGGCTGTGCTGTGACTTGGCATTGTGGGTTTGTAGTTCCCAGCCTGATTTAACAACATGAGTACTTCCTCATTGTCCTAGATATCCCACAATGCATAACTGTTTTTCTTAACCAGAAGGAAATATTCTGATAAAGTTTCAATGGCCGCTAGAGGGAGCCAAACCCTTTCTAAAGAACAATACATTTATTAAATGATAACTTTGGTAGTAGACCTGTGCTACACAAGCAAGAATAGAGACTTCTGAGAATGTTCTGTGCACAGGTACTGTGTACAACACCTCTATTAACGGTGTGGGTACAAGAAAGCGCCAGATCTATTTTTTGTAGCCTTTGAAGATTAAAAAGGAAAGGTAATTTTAAATAACAAATAAATTGCAAAAACTGTGTAGCAGTTATACGTTTTTAATGAACACTCAGTTTTGTTTTAATCTTTTCTGATAATTGTCTTATATGTAGACACTTTCTGGTTGTGAAAATCCACTGAACTGGAATTAAAATAAATGACTACCTTGGAAATTGTATGAGCTTCAAGAACCAGTACCATTTTCATTTGTAATTTGTACCTAACTGCTCTTTTTTTTATTATTATTCCTTGAAGTCAAAGGAGCATATCTGGATTGTTCGACATATGTGAGGAAGGGTTAATAGAGACTGGAAAGTGCTGAATAGATTTTTCACTTCCTTTGCTATGGACAATCCTAAGAATCCTACGCTGTAAGTGGATGTGTGAACGTAAAAGGGAACATTGCAGCTAAGCTGAGAGTCTACAGTATGAAATCATTTGCCTTTAATCTATGAACCGATTGAATCATTATACCTCCACACTTCACGGTCTATGGGTTATGTTTATTAAAGATTTGCTGGTACATTTGCAGCACATTTGCACACATTCACTGGGTCACACATTTGCCAACACATTCACTGGCTGAAAAAAAAAATCATTCACTGAATTTCAATACCTGTTCTTCCATTTAGGAGGAAATATAGAATACAGTATATTATATAATGAAAGTTATGCCGCGTACACACGACTGTTATTCATGTCATGGAAAAAAACAACGTTTTTCTCAACGTGGTTCCTCTCAAGCCTGCCCTGCATACACACGTTCATGAAAAAAAATGCTTGAGCAAAGCGCAGTGACGTACAACTTGTACGGCGACACTATAAAGGGGAAGTTCCATTCGAATGGCACCAACCTTTGGGCTGCTTATGCTAATTTCCCCGTCTTATAACTTGCTTCTGAGCATGCAAGTTTTTTCCCACTCGTTAAAGCGTACACACGACTGTTTTTCACGATGTGAAAAACGACGATTTGAAAAACTTCGAGAAAAAATAGAGCAGGTTCTAAATTTTTAGCTCCCATTTTTCTCGTAGAGAAAAATGCTCTGGAGCGTACACACGACCGTTTTTCACGACCAATTTAAAAAATGGCATTTTTCTCCCCATGAAAAACGGTCGTGTGTACGCACCATTACAGTTCTACTAATTTCTTGGACACTTTTTAAAATACAATTTGAAAGGCCAAAATGCTATCTATTTCCATTGGAAAGCATTCAACGTGTATATAAAATACAGGCTCAGTAAAAAATTTTAAATATTAAAAATGTTACTCTCTCTCCCTAAATTCCCTAACACTACCTACCCAGCATGTGTGGCCCCTGCCACATGTATACCAATCCACGTGCCTTCCTGCTACCATGGTGGGGCAAATACATGACTGTATGCTTCTTGATGAATTGGTTTTAGGAGTCCTTTGGATGTCAAACCACTTTGGTGTGAGAATGGGTGTAAAAGAGGTAAAAAAAAAAAATTAAAACCATAACCCTACTGTTTCGGGGAAACATGGTAGCTGCCCATCCTGTGCTAGGTTTCCTTAGCTGTCCATATCTTAAGACAGTAAGCAAACAGCGCCATCAACATCATCATCATCATCGTCTCATCATCATTCTCACCTTCATATCATCATCCCATCACCATCAGCATTCTCTCACCATGTTTAACATCATATACTTAGCTAACACCCTCTGCAGCCTAATGAATACCGCCTCAACACTAACAACCTCCACCCAAAAAATACTACGAAAAGAACACCTTCTAATAATCAATCAACAATCGACCTCCAAAACCAGGATTGCACCACTTCAACTGCAACACCTATCATGCACCCTGATCAACACCAGGTCAGCATTCAAGCACAAACAGGAAATTCCTTCATCACTTAACACAACATAGATTGCCTCTTCATCACGGAAAGCTGGCTAACACCCGACTGTAACACCATCCTAGCAGAATTAGTGCCTGAGAGCTACTGCATCCTAACCGAGCAAAGAGGAGGCAGCCTAGCAGTGATCTACAAATCTCGCCTCTCACTCACCAAACCAACGCTACAGAACTCATTGCCGTTCATGGAAACGCTCACTCTGCAACTTCAAACAACACCCAAGGAAACTGTCCATATACTGCTATGCTACAGACCACTGGGACCAAAAACAGACCTCTTCACACCTCTCAACGAATTCATTGCTACGTACACCCCGAAAACAAAAAACCTCCTGCTACTTGGGAACTTCAACCTCTGGGCTAACTCCTCCCAGGACCCAATCGCCACCGCCTGCATCAACCAACTGGAAGAACTTCTCGGCCTTTTGGCTAAGATCAAGCGTAGTATCTGTTCTTATCAGTTGCCAGTAGGTGGTGCTATGCTAACCGTCCTGAGTACACAGCGAGGTGGAAAGGGATGGTGGTTGACAGATGCTAAACCTGCTGGCGTGGAGGTGGAAGCCTTCTGATTTGGATGGAGAAACATGAGTTCGAAGCTGAGGGACCGGGCCCCTGGCCTTTGGCTTGGATTTGGTGGTGCCTGCCCTGGTCAGTTGTTCGGGAGAGAACACTTGCTCCTCCTTCCCCTTGGGGGGAGCGGTTAGTATTTCCCGAATGTGATTAGGTGGGAGTGATGGGAGTAGCCTATTGGCGTGGGCTCTCCCCAATCTCTCAGAGATCCTACCATCCTGGCTGGGAAGGGGGCTGCTGGTCCGGGCCGAGGGTCAGGGTCCGTTGAAAAGCCTGTGGAGATAGTGCCCCTGGAGTGGCAGTCCAGGGGTGCCATACCTTGCACAAGTGTTTTGAGAGGGACACTTACAAGTGTGGCACCTTGGTCACATCTCCACATACACTTTTTTACCACCTGCCTCTAGGGCCGAGCCTTTTGGCTAGGACCAGGGGAATTTTTTGTTTTCTGGCCGGAGGCCAGCCATCGTATTGCACGATGGTCACTTTCTACTCACATCTCCCACCTTCCTTCTCCCCCATTTTATTTTTTATTTTACCCCTGTGTTGTCACTTTATGTATTTTTTTGTTGGTGCACGTTTTGTACACATAGGCCCGGATTCACAAAGCACGTACACCGACGTATCTGGATATAAAGCGCGTAAGTGTAACTATGCGCCGTCGTATCTGTGCACCGTGCCCACAGAACTAGATATGCCTGAAAATAGGCTTCTTCCAACCGACGTGACTTTCCTACGCGGGCGTATCTTGGGCGCATATTTACGCTGGCCGCAAGTGGTACTCCCATTGATTTCCTATTCACCTATGCAAATGAGGGAGATACGCCGATTCACAAACCTACTTGCGCCAGCGCATAATATACGCGCTTTGCGTAAGGCTTACGTCCGGCGTATAGTTATTCCCCATCTATGAGGCACAACTCATGCAAAGGTATGGACCAGGGAACAGCCGTCGTATTTTACGTCGATTACATAGTAGTACGTGAATAGGGCTGGGCGTAGGTTACGTTCACGTCGTAGGCAGTGATTCGACGTATCTTAGGCAGTTGTTTCGCTGTGATTCTGAGCATGCGCACTGGGACGTGCCCACGGGACGGCGCATGCGCCGTACGTTATTCGTATCTTTATGACGCTCAATCCATCATTTACATGGTGTCACGCCTCATTAGCATGCCTCACGCCCACCTACACTGGCTTACGCAGAGGAAACCCAGCGTAGATTTGGGGGCGAGTGCTTTGTGAATACTGTGCTTGGCGCTCTGCACTACACCGGCATAGCCTAAAAAACATACGCTACGGCGGCATAACTATGCGCCAATGTATGTGAATCCGGGCCCTTGTGTGTGATAAGTAGGGTTTCGGTCCTCGGGCCAGCCCTAAACTTCTTGGGAGTGGGTGGACATGGCCTTATGGCTTAGTTCACCTGCTCTCATGGGGTCTCCCTTTGGGGGAGCCCCACCGAGGAGGGCTCTGTTTCGGCAGACCCTCCAAGGAAGTTGGGTCCGTGTCGGCTGCACGGACCACAGATTACTCTAGTCCCTGTCAGGAGCCTAACGCCTCGGGGGATCCGGGTTGGGTCCTTTTCGGAGGACCACTTGACGTTTGCACCCGTCTGCACATTTTTGTGAACACTCTTTATGTGTGTGTAAATTTTTTCTGCACCGGGTAGAGTTTTTGAGGTTGTGTTTTGCACGCCACAGGCTTTTCAATAGAAAAAAACGACTGGAAGAACTAGGTCTGCAGCAAATGATAAATGCTCCCACGCATGGCTCGGGTCACACCCTTGACCTCATCTTCAAAAAATATGGACATCAACATACTGGACAACATGCCTTTACCATGGATGGACCAACACGCCATTACATTTAAAATAACTACCAACACAGTCTTCCAAAAATCTACACACTCAAAAACAACACACTGGACAAGATCACAGAAGAAACTACACTCACAACTCTTCAAAACCACACTATCCAACTGTAGCACCGGGTTACTTTCCAGAACCGATGCTAGGTTAAATTTAGAGGGGGTCAGAGAGTTTGGTAACTCTGACCATGTTAAATTGTTCAAATTTAGGCCTCTGTCTCGGCTTTGGCTGTGCTGTGGGCTCATTCTGTTGTTTCTGGGGTGCTGATCACACCCCAGGTCGGCAGCAGGGGAGTCAAGGATTGGGTGTTCTTACCCAGCAGCCTATCAGGAGGAGTTTGCCTCGCTGTGCATGCTGGGCGAGGGTATTTATGGGACAGGCTCCATTTTCCTGGGTTCTTCTTCGAGTGTGGCGCCCACCTTCAGGGTAGCCATACCACGGCACCCCGTCAAAATGGCCTTCCGGGCCAGGTGTGTGTGCCACGCCGTGTTCCTGGCTCCGGGACCACGTTGGTCTGGAGCATCTGAGCTGTGGCTGGGCCCCAGTGATCGACTGGGTCCCCAAACCTAGAGAAGATCCCAAGTGTTAGTTCCTGATAGAGGAAGCTGTTCGGTGGAGAGTCGGCTTGAGGAGTGCCAAGAGAGGCTGGCAATCCAGAAGTGCTGTGACTATCCACCGGGGATCAAGGTAACCAGGTACTGAGAGGCTGGACGTCGGTTGTCTATCAGTCGGTAACCTGCTAAACTACCTGAAGGAGATCCAGGTGTCAGGAACGTTACTTACCGAGGCCGAGATGCCAAGGGCGGCTCACCTTTGCGACTCGATGCGATCCACCCGCTGGAGTTTGAGACAGAGGGAAGGACGCACCAAGAGGCACCGGGTCCAGTGGCAGGAGGGAATCCAAGGTGGACCGGGAACTGGATAGCCGAAGCTCACTGGAGGCTGTTCAGAAGCACACAGGAAATAGTCTAAACAGAAGGTGCCCACGGGAAACAAGGTTGAAGATAATACCAGGAACGAGCCGGGGTCAGGGGCTGAAGCAAGCAGAATATCCAAAGTCCAAAGCCAAAGGTCAGGGAATAAAGAGATCAGGTAGTCCAAGTCCGAGCCAGGGTCAAAGGGTTACAGAAAGCGACAATCCAAAAGCAGGCCAAGGGTCAGGTAAACAAGATATCCAAACAAGGTTTTCAGCAGCAAGGTAAATCCAGAAGCTGTAACGAACCAGGGTCCTGGGTTTAATTCCACCCAGAGCCAACTGGGGGACGACCATGCCTCGCCGCCCGCTCGGCACAGTAGCGATCATGACAGTTCCCCCCCCTTAGAAACGCCCTCCGGGCGTTTAAAGGAGCTTCCTCATAGGCACTGTCTTTAAGGTCCAAACCATGGGGAAATAACGCACCAACTACAGAATCCGAAGATTTTTACTTTTTCTTCTTGGACTTCGTTGATCTTGAAGTTCTGGTAGGGGGTGCCCTCATCGCTTGTAAAGTCCGTTCAAATGTCACCAGATCCTGTTTACGAACCATGGTACCATTCGAGGTGTATGTGCAGTCAGGTGGGAGAACTTCACTTGGGGAGACATGATCTGGAACTTCAACTGGGGACACAGGAACTGAAGACACAGGAACTGGAACTGGGGACACAGGAACTGAAGACACAGGAACTGGGACTGAGGACACAGGAACTGGAGACACGGGAACTGGAGACACCGGAACTGGAGACACCGGAACTGGAGACACCGGAACTTCAACTGGAGACACAGGAACTGGGGACACAGGAACTGGAACTGGAGACACAGGAACTGGGGACACAGGAACTGGAACTGGTGACACAGGAACTGGGGACACAGGAACTGGAGACACAGGAACCGGAACTGGAGACACTGGAGCCGGAACTTCAACTGGGAAGGTAGGTACAGATTCTGAGGTATAGAAAAAACTCCCAATAGTACCCACCTGAAGAACCTTTGGCCGAGGTGGACGAGTTGGGCAGAGAGATATAAGGTGCCCGCTAGCACCACAATAAAAACAAAGTCCAAAGCCTCTCCTCTGCTCTCTTTCTGTCTTAGATAGGCTGGACCGGATGGCCCCGATTTGCATGGGTTCCTCATCCTCCAAGGTAGGCGTGTGTGCATCCACAGGAATGTCAAGACTTTGTGGTGGTGGAGCTTCGTGGCTGGGCACATACAGAGCTTCATAGCTTGGCACATACTGGGCTGGCTCGATGTCATAACTGTACTGGGGCTTCCTGTCCCTGGATACCCGTAGGCCACGTGAACTGAGAGCAGACCTGGAAGTGCTGGTCTTCTTGGAAACAGGAATGTATGAGTCCAGAGCAGACATGAACGTTTCCCAGCTGTCCAAGACTGGACTCTTTTCCTGCAACAGCAGATGAGCCCATGATTTGATCTGCCCTGTTAGCAAGTTGATGGAAGCACGAACCTTAACATAGTCCGTGGCATAGGTCCTAGGTTTAAGGGTAAACAACAGCTCACAATCAGTTTTAAAACACAAGAAGGATGCACGGCTACCATCAAATTTCTCTGGCATGACAACAAACGGCTCAGAATATGCTGGTTCCGGGGCTGGGCGTGCTGTCCCTTTAAATATTTGAACTTCTTGTTGTAGTTCCAGAATGGTATGGTTCAGGCTGGAGACTTGCAGAGTCAAGGAGGTGAGCATTTTGTACAAGTCTGCGGACTCCATGTTATTGGTCAGTCCATTATGTAAGGGCTTACCTTCTTGCAGTTTTTGAACGGCATCAGTCAATACAGACACCTGTTGACACAGGGCTTCAAAGGGTGAGCGTGCCCTGTCAGCCTCAGACATCTGGCTGGTTCGTATTGTCAGGAACGTTACTTACTGAGGCCGAGATGCCAAGGGCGGCTCACCTTTGCTACTCGATGCGATCCACCCGCTGGAGTTTGAGACAGAGGGAAGGACGCACCAAGAGGCACCGGGTCCAGTGGCAGGAGGGAATCCAAGGTGGACCGGGAACTGGATAGCCGAAGCTCACTGGAGGCTGTTCAGAAGCACACAGGAAATAGTCTAAACAGAAGGTGCCCACGGGAAACAAGGTTGAAGATAATACCAGGAACGAGCCGGGGTCAGGGGCTGAAGCAAGCAGAATATCCAAAGTCCAAAGCCAAAGGTCAGGGAATAAAGAGATCGGGTAGTCCAAGTCCGAGCCGGGGTCAAAGGGTTACAGAAAGCGACAATCCAAAAGCAGGCCAAGGGTCATGTAAACAAGATATCCAAACAAGGTTTTCAGCAGCAAGGTAAATCCAGAAGCTGTAACGAACCAGAAATTTGCAAGGAGGAAGGGTCTGGCTTAAATAGGCCTCAGGCTCAGGCCACTGATTGGTCTGAAGTAGCACGAGTTCAGAACCAGGCTCCGACGGACAGCAAGAAGAATATCACTGAGCAGTGGCTCAGAGGCAAAGACCTGGACCAGCAACGGAGAGGTCCTGGGTTCAATTCCACCCAGAGCCAACTGGGGGATGACCATGCCTCGCCGCCCGCTCGGCACAGTAGCGATCATGACACCAGGTGTCAAGTCTGCTAAGGAGGATTATCTCCGCTGTTCAACCATAGGGTGGGTCTGTGGCGGAGACTTTTTCCCCAAGTTCGAGTGACATTCTGGCTGCCAGGCTGGTGAGAGAGGCCTGTCCAGGTGCACTACACCCACTGGAGTGGTGAAGAAGAAAGTATTGTTGGAAGCAGGACTGTTTCCCTATTGCTTACACCTGAATCTGCTATCTCCTCTATTCTTCACCAAGTTTTATTATTTTTACCCAGCTGGGTAATAAAGAGCATAGAAAAAAGACATTCCTTTACTGCAACTTTCACCAAATACCCCTAGACAGTGGAGGAACACGAGGTAACATGCCACCCAAAACAAGCCAGAAGCTCCTTCGGGAGTAGTGCTACACAACCAAATAGCAATGCTAAATCAAAACCGTTCAACGGAAGAAACACGCTACTGCCTTAACAAAGCATTACTACAGACAGCAGACACAGTCGCTCCAAGACACAGAGCACTCATCCGCAATTCGGGCTGGTTCAATGACGCTCTTACATCTTTGAAGCAAGAACGCAGAAAAACTGAAGGTGCCTGGAGAAGGAACTCAACTAAGGAAAACCACACAAACTACAAATTACTCACCAAGAAATACCACAAAGAAATCTTCAAAGCAAAAAAAGAACACTTCTCGGACACCATCTCAGCGCTAAACTGACCCTGCAAACTTTTCAAACTAGTCGTGCAAACTATAAACCCCACCTGCCTAGAACCCCTAGCAAATGAAACACAAGAATTCTGCAATGAACTATCTGATTTTTTTTTATTGACAAAATCGAAAACATTCAGGAAAAAATTGAACAGAAAGAAACAACCAACCTCACTCAGCCAGAGCAAGAAGAAAAAAGCCACATAAATACTCTACAATCAATGAAATTCAGGATGGTCACAATCACCATCAACACCACCAAAATCATCATCAGAAGCCTCTAAGACAGCACATCACTAAATGACATAATTTCTACAAAAGTTCTGAAAGAATGTACCGACATCTTGGCCCCCACTATAACACATCTTATAAATCAATCGTTCTTAGAAGGTACTGTGCCGATCTCCCTCAAGCATGGCATAATCAAACCCCTCCTAAAGAAACCCAACCTCGACCCCAAAGACCCAAATTACCACAGACCGGTAACAAGCCTTAACACCATCTCGAAAATCTTGAAGAAAGCGGTAGTACAACAGTTACAACTCTATTTTGACACCTACAAACTCAATCGAGTTTCCACACAGGCCACAGTACAGAAACAGCTCTTCTAAAAATATGAGATGACGCCCTCGAAGCAGCAGATGATGGGAAATCATGTCTCCTGGTGCTAGTAGACCTCAGTGCAGCTTTCGACACAGTAGACCACATAACTCTGCTCACTCGTCTCACAGAAGTAGCCGGAGTCGCAGACTCGGATCTACCCTGGTTTGCATCCATCCTAGAGAATCGATCCCAGACAGTGAAACTAGGAGCCTTCACTTCGGAAGCACGTACAATTACATGCGGAGTCCCTCAAGGATCACCCCTGTAGCCTGTGCTCTTCAACATCTACCTCCACCCACTCCTCAATATCATCAGCAAACAGTACCTGCTCTATCACTCCTACGCTGATGACACCCAACTCTACCTTTGCATTACCGGAAAAAAGAGCAACACCACGCACGAGAAAATTGCCACTTGGATGATTGAGAGTTCCCTCAAACTTAATGGATCCAAAACATAACTTCTCTTTCTCCACGCAAACCGAAAGAAAAACTCTAGGACAACAGGCACACCACCCACCATCCTTGGACAAACCATTGCCCCAAGCGCTAAAGTCAAAAGCCTCAGAGTAATCTTTGATTGGGACATGACCATGGATGAACAAATAGGATCAGTAGTCAGCCAATTCCACCATCTTCTCTGTCTGCTACGTAGACTCATCCCCTTCATCCCGGAAGAGGACACAGCAGTAGTAGTTGGAACAATCATTAATTCCCGACTATGTTAACTCCCTCTACCTCGGACTACCAACATACCATATTTTGCGTCTACAAGTCGTCCAGAATACATCAGCCAGACTGAAAATGGGAAAAAACCCTGGGAATCTATCACCCCGTCCCTTCATTGGCTAACCGTAAAAGATCGGGTCATATTCAAGACCCTCTGCCTCACTCACAAATGCACACAAGGAAAAGCCCCGCAATACCTATGCGAGAAAATAAAACACCACAACCCTGGTCGTGCCCTTCGGACGACGAATTAAAACCTGCTTTGCATCCCCAAGACCCGATACAAATCTAAAGGAGAACGAAGGTTTGCAGTTCAAGGGCCATGGCTGTGGAATGCGCTACCTACGATCATCCGCATGGAAGAAAACCATTGCGCCTTCAGAAAAAAACTTAAGACCCACCTCTTCTGAAAAAATCAGGAAGACTCTGGATGCAAAGCACCTTGAGGCGATTTAGTTCGCATTTGCAGAGCTATACAAGTTCTTACTCACACTTCCTCTATTATCAAATAACATTCAGCCAGGAGAGGTTCCTTTTCATATGGTTTTGAGCAGCAATGAAAATTCCCCAACTCTATAAATTGGAGGATGCCTTAACCACTTGATTTCTGGTTTGTAATAACCCTTCATTACCAGGATATTTTTTATGTTTTCAGTGATGTGATAGTTTGACTCACAATTACTCATGCAACTCTTTACCCAAATAAATTTGATACCATTTTAAGAAAGACAAAGCTTTGTTGATATTTAATGTGAGGTACTGGAGTCCATTCCCACTAGGGGGGCAGACTGGCTATCCAGGAATTATTTTTTACAGTTGGGGCTAGGTTGTGGCGAAGGACACCGAACTGCATGGAGACTCAAAAAAGCAGGATACTTGATGGCACCGGTGGGCAGGCTCAGTGTGCCCACACATACCAAAAATCTAAAGGCCCCCTAGAAAGGCAGAGGTGCAGAGTCTAAGAAGCCACTTTGTCTTCACAAGTGCTTCTGAAGGTTGCATCCCTGCGACTCACCTGAGCAGGCAACTGCTGGGAACAGGTAAGCAGGTAAAAGTCCCTTGCAGTGCTGGGACACAGGATTTACAGGTCAGTGGGAAATACAGTGGGAAGTTCATTCAGGCAAAAGTATGTGATGTGGTGTATAAACTGGAGTACATGGGGATAAACTGGAGCAGGCTGTAGGATAGATCTGTGGCGCCCCACTTTTGTGCTTCTACCCACTAACAAATACATCTCCAAGAAACAAGGCCACTTAGCTTCCCGCACTATAATATTATGTAGCCAGGGCTGGCCATTATGCTGAAAATCCAGATACATTTTCTGTGTTATTAATGTGGGGTTGGCACTCTCTAATGTTTTCTGGACTCTAAGTGTGAATTTCCCTTTCCTTGTGATAGGGTTTAGAGCAAAGCATCATGGGATGTGTAGTTCAGAATGCTGAAGTGACTGTGCCAGCAGGACTGATCTGAAGTACAATTGACAGAATGCTGGATAGAACGGATTGCTGCTAAAGGTTATAAAAGGGGATTGCGTTGCCTATATCAGCCTCTCAGGACACCATTTGACTATGCAAGCAGGGGGTCTGTGTGATGGAGAGTTGCTGATGATTTGCAGCCTACACAGCGGGGAGCCAGACAGCTATACCCAGAGTGATCTCTGCAGACAGCATTGCTTCTTCCTTGAAGCAGACCGGAGTTTTTTCTGGGCCTTCCAGATACACCTGCAATTCAGATCCCAGTGGGCTGCAGCGCGGCGCATTGGGTGCCATTACCCAGAGCCAGGATACAGAGAGTGAGTTCGATTTTATGTTATAACAAACACTGAAAGCAGACATCTATGCCCAGTTCACATTATTGATTATAGCAGCTATATTGGATAACATCATTAGGATCAAAAAAGAAGAAAGTTACCATACAACAAGGATAAACCAAGGTTTAGACACATTTTCTACACCCTGTCATCAAGGATTACTTTAGTTACAACACAAAGAGGCTAGCTGAAGATATCTGGATTTCAAGGAATACACCATAGGCGTGCGCACAGGGTGTGTCAGGTGTGCCCAGGCACACCCTAATCATCCTGTGCAGCACAGATTCCCCCTACTGCCCTAGCCCTTCCCCCCCACAGCACTTCCGAATTCCCGCCTCTCCTCTCCTGCCTACTGGCCCCTTCCCATTCTGAATTAACAGTGTGAGTGATCGGTAGTGTGTGTTTGAGCTTTGGGGTGCACACCCTAATGCATTTGGCTGCGCACACCTATGGAATACACTTTGCTCTTTTATTATCCTTTTTTCCTCATCTGCATTAATTGCATTGGACTCCATCTAGAGGGAGCCAGTCTATTTGAATACAATAGTCTGTGGCCCAGATTCAGGTAGATCCGCGCAATATTTGCGTGGGCAAAGGGCAACGATTTTTGCTCTGCGCCCACGCAAATATTTCGATTTGCCCGCGATTCACGGAGCAGTAGCTCCGTAAATTGCGTGGGCGCTATGCTAATTTGCCCTGCGTAAGGGTGCCTAATGTAAATGATCCCGCCGGGGGCGGGAATCATTTAAATTAGGCACGCTCCCGCGCGAGCGAACAGCGCATGCTCCGTCGGGAAACTTTCCCGACGTGCATTGCGGCAAATGACGTCGCAAGGACGTCATTTGCTTCTAAGTGAACGTGAATGGCGTCCAGCGCCATTCACGAATCACTTACGTAAACGACGTGAAATTCTAATTTCACGAGCGGGAAGGGTGGCTATACTTTAGCATTGGCTGCGCCTACTATGAGTAGGAGCAGCCTTATGCTAAAGTCGCTGCAGGGCCCGCGCAACTTTTGTGAATCGGTGTTAGTATGCAATTTGCATACTATACGCCGATCACAATGGCCGCGCCCCCTAGCGGCCAACGCAAGAATGCAGCCAAAGATATGAAGGCATAAGGAGGCTTATGCCTGTCATATCTTAGGCTGCAGTCGGTGTAACGAGGTTCCTGAATCAGGAGCACTCGTTACACCGGAGCAAGTAAGCACTTGCGCCGCGCAACCTATGGTTGCGCGGGCGCAAGTGCTTCTTGAATCTGGGCCTGTATATTACAAAAAGCAGAAAAATGTGGCACAAAAAAATGTGGTGTTTACTCGGTGCTAATAAACAATACTAAATAATACAAAATAATCAGTGCTAATAATATATTAAACAAGTTAACTAAAGTACAATATTTAAGGAAGAAAATCTTCATAAAATCTGCAAATAAGAAATATGTGCAAAGAAATTCTTTAACCACTTAACCCCCGGACCATATTGCTGGTCAAAGACCAGAGCACTTTTTGTGATTCGGCACTGCGTCGATTTAACTGACAATTGCGCGGTCGTGAGACGTGGCTCCCAAACAAAATTGGCGTCCTTTTTTCCCCACAAACAGAGCTTTCTTTTGGTGGTATTTGATCACCTCTGCGGTTTTTAGTTTTTGCGCTATAAACAAAAATAGAGCGACAATTTTGAAAAAATTTATATTTTTTACTTTTTGCTATAATAAATATCCCCCAAAAATATATAAAAAAAAACATTTTTTTTCCTCAGTTTAGGCCTATACGTATTCTTCTACATAGTTTTCTGGAAAAAAAATTGCAATAAGCGTTTATTGATTGGTTTGCGCAAAAGTTATAGCGTTTACAAAATAGGGGGTATTTTTATGGCATTTTTATTAATATCTTTTTTTTACTAGTAATGGCGGCGATCAGCGATTTTTTTTCGGAATTGCAACATTATGGCAGACACTTCGGACACTTTTGACACATTTTTGGAACCATTGGCATTTTTATAGCGATCAGTGCTATAAAAATGCATTGGATTACTATAAAAATGCCACTGGCAGTAAAGGGGTTAACACTAGGGGGCGGGAAAGGGGTTAAGTATGTTCCCTGGGTGTGTTCTAACTGTAGGGGGGGTGGACTGACATGGGGAAATTACTGATCTTCTGTTAATACATTGTATGAACAGAAGATCAGCATTTCTCTCCCTGACAGGATCGGGAGCTGTGTGTTTACACACACAGCTCCCGGGCCTCGCTCTGTAACGAGCGATCGCGTGTTCCTGGTGGTAATCGCGCCCGCCGGGCATGCGCAGGGAGTCGTGGGCGAGCGGGGGGCGCGCGCGCCCCTAGTGGCCTGCGCGCAAGCCGACGTATAGCTACTGGCTCTTGTGCAGGGGAGCCGACCTGCTGACCTGTGCGCTATTGGTTTGCCCCAGCCTCTCACCTCATACGAAGACCCCTACAGGTCAAGTCAAGCCTCTAAGTCAGGGGAGCCCAACCAGTGGCCCGTGAAGCCCTCTAATGTGGCCCGCGACTTCCTGCTCTGTGATGGAAAGCCCAGGTTGCCATTCATCAGTGTTGTAAATGGAGCCAGCAGTAGAGGAAGCAAGCGGCTGCGAAGCAGAGCCACATAAGCCGATGCTTCCGGCATAGCTCCACTCCTGTCACAAGCAGTGATACCAAATGCGCTCTGCCTGGGACAGCAACAGCTAGTGATACCTAAATGGAAGACTGTTATTAAAGGTACATTTATTACTAAAATCACAGTGTATATTTGGGCATATCTGTTCTGCAGATGTTACTGGGCTGCTTTCAAACTGATCTGCAGGGTAGGCTGCACTGAGCCATTGGCTTCTGTTACTACCTATAGGTTTGGTGCGCTTTCAGAAAGTACAACACACCTGCAGGATATAATAGAGGTCTATGGCAAAGTGCAGCTAACCCGCAGGAAAGCTGCAGGTGCACTGCTCTGCACCCACTGGGTGGGTAAACCACAGTGCATCATTGTGAAAGCAGCCTTAGGCCCCTTTCACACAATTGGTCTGACCCAATCAGACCCTCCATTCCCCTCTATGGAGCAGCATATGTAAATGGACTTTTGTTCATTTACACCTGCCTACCTCCAATCCAATCCGCTAAAAAAAACAGAACAGGGTCTGTCCCTTTCTGTCTGATCGTATGGGAGGGCTCATAGAGTAGAGTGGGCTATGTCCATGTCTGCTCTGCATATGCAGAATGGACATGGACCTGTCATCTGCCCGCTTTGCTCATTGTGGCCCGCGACTGGTTACCAAGTCGCTTAAGTGGCGCTCGCTCTTCAAAAGGTTGGGCACCCCTGCTCTAAGTGAATGGAGTACTGATTCCGCAGCAATCAATTGATCTTCAGAGGTATCCAAGACCAGACTACGTTGACTTAGGGATCTGTTTCCAAGCTCCTCAAGTGTAGATTACATGCAATGAAAGAAGGAGTGCTCCATGGTGTAGTAATCCAAAATTATTTAAAAAACAAGTAATAACTTAAAAATTGCACAGTTCAGCTTCAAAAACAAGGATATTTCCGGTCTTGGCCGCCACTGGAAGTGACGACACCTGGCTCCTCCCTGACGCGTTGCGTCACTGAACACAAGACTTCATCAAAGGGTACTTAGACACATGTACTGCACAGTGGATGGTGGAAATATTGGGATGAATTGGATTCCATTGCTTTATGCACACGCACTTTACTTTAATAACTGTTTGTCTGATTGGACATTATTTTAGCACTAATCATCACTTTTGGTGCATCTTGCACTTTATATTTGAAGAACTTATTGAAGTTTTTTTTGTGCATATTGAAGTATTTCTTTGCACATATTGCTTATTTGCACGTTTTATGAAGATTTTCTTCCATAAATATTGCACTTTATTAGGCTTGTTTAATATATTATTAGCACAGATTATTTAGTATTATTTAGTATTGTTTATTAGCACTGAATAAGCACCAAATGTTTGTCCTTTTTTATTATCCTAGTGTGAGAACACCTTTTATGTTGGCAGCTATTCATTAGCCTCCTTTTTTATTGTTGGTTTGCGCGTATTGTATATTGTGCAAGATTTTATGGCCTGTGAAGTGAGAAGGGAGAAACCTGACACAGGAAATATAGTGCCAGTTGTCTACCCTTCTGTTAATCTGTTCACATAGATTTCTGTGATTGAGGTAATGTTTGTGTTCATTCACAACTGAAGGAACTTTGCACCATTATATTGCCTTTTTGATAAGTTAGATAAAATAACTGTGTGTAAGACTGTTGATAAAAGGAAAGGAGTTGGGACTTTGAGTGAGATGTGTGTTTGTACAATTGAAAATTGTTCCACAATATTATATAAAAAATATACAAAAGTGTATTCACATATTGCACATGAGGGCCCGGATTCAGAAAGAATGGCCTAAGTTTCTGCTGGCGTAGCGTATCTCATATACGCTACGCCGCCGTAACTTAGAGAGGTGAGTACCGTATTCAGAAAGAACTTGCGCTCTAAGTTACGGCGGCGTAGTGTAAATGGGTCGGCGTAAGCCCGCCTAATTCAAATTATCAAGGCAGTGGGCGTGTTTTATTACAATGAGCCGTGACCCCATGTAAATGAGTGGCCGATCGAACGGCGCATGAGCGCGCATGCTCCGAGTCACGTCGCAAATACTCCCCAACATACGTCGGCTCAATGCTTTGTCGACGTGAACGTAACATACGCCCAGCCCCATTCACGTACGACTTACGCAAACGACGTAAAATACGACGCTGTTCCGACGTTTCCGACGTCCATACCTTAACATGACTTACACCTGCTTTATGACGGGTAAAGTTACGCCGGTCGTACACCTTACGTAAACAGCGTATATTAATATGCCGGGCACAAGTACGTTTGTGAATCGGCGTATCTAGCTCATTTGCATATTCAACGCGGAAATATACGGAAGCGCCCCTAGCGGCCAGCGTAAATATGCACCCAAGATACGATGGCGTAGGAGACTTACGTCAGTCGTATCTTGGCCGAATTCAAGCGTAACTGATTCTAAGAATCAGGCGCATAGATACGACGGTGCTCATTCGAACAAACGACGGCGTAAGTCCTTTGTGAATCTGGCCCATTATTTCCTTTTATCAATTATCAGGGATGGAGGCGTATGTTGGTTTCATCACACGCCTCATCTAAAGTCCCAAACCTAACCTCATTGTGTA
This sequence comes from Rana temporaria, assembly GCF_905171775.1. NCBI lineage: Eukaryota > Metazoa > Chordata > Amphibia > Anura > Ranidae > Rana > Rana temporaria. The sequence goes on from NC_053493.1 coordinate 295,081,524, forward strand.
ATGCTGCGTACACACAACAGAAAATGCAGTTTTTTAAAATTGTCATTAAAAACGATTGTGTGTAGTCTCCAGAGCATTTTCTCAACGTGAAAAATGGCCATTAAAAATTTAGAACATGCTCTAAATTTTCTCTTCGATTTTTCACCTTGTCGTTAAAAACGGTCGTGTGTAGGCTTTAACGACGGGGAAAAAAATGTGCATGCTCAGAAGCAAGTTATGAGACGGGAGCCCTTGTTCTGGTAAAAATAGCATTTGTAATGGAGATAGCACATTCGTCACCCTGTAACAGACTGAAAAGCACAAAGACTGAAAAGCGCAAATCGTCTCTCACCAAACTTTTACTTACACAAAATCAGCAAAAGCAGCCCAAAGGGTGGCACCATCTGATTGGAACTTCCCATTTATAGTGCCGTCGTACGTGTTGTACATCACCGCGCTTTGCTCAAGCATTTTTTTTCACAATCGTGTGTATGCAAGGCAGGCTTAACAAGAATCACGTAGAGAAAAACATTAAAAATTGTCATGTGTACGCGGCTTAAGAGTGTTTTCTTGCTCACTGACAGAGTTGTGAGCAAGAACTCATTAATACAGTAAACATATTTTAACTGTTTCTTTAATACTGTCTCTATTTACTACTACAGTTGGTAAGATTGACTGATGCACTCTGTAAAGTTCATATGTGAATAGTTATTTATAAGTTGCTTTTAATAAAAGTGGGATTGTATGCTATGAGATATTCTGCTCTTTCCTTTTGAGTTTGAATGAAACTGCACCAGATATATTATTGTATAGGTCATACATTGAGGGAGGAGGAATTGAAGGGGTTAATGTATACGTCAGGAACAAGATGGGGATAAAAGAGCAAATTTGCATATTCTAAGGGCGGTGAAAGGTTATTTATGCAGGTTATCAACAGAGACAGGTTAGAGACAAAGGGCCAGATTTAGAGACAGCGTTGTATTTTTGTGCGGGCGTAGCGTATCTCATATGCACTACGCCGACGTAACTCTCAGAGGCAAGAGCAGTATTCACAAAGCACTTGCTCCCTAAGTTACGTCGGCGTAGCATAAATGGGCCGGCGTAAGCCCGCCTAATTTAAATTAGGAAGGTAGTGGGCGTGTTGTATTAAAATTAGCCATGACCCCATGTAAATGAATTCCCGAATGAACGGCGCGTGCATGCATGCATGCTCAGAATCACGTTGCATATACTCCCTAAGATACGTCGGCTCAATGCTTTCGACGTGAACGTAACCTACGCCCAGCCCCATTCACTTACGCAAACAACGTAAAATCCGACGGCTGTTGCGACGTCCATACCCAAACATGACTTACCCCTGCTTTATGAGGGATAACTATACGCCTTATGTAAATGGCTTAGCTTACTGCGACGGGCGCAAGTACGTTCGTGAATCGGCGTATCTAGGTCATTTACATATTCGACGCGTAAATCAATGAAAGCGCCCCTAGCGGCCAGCATAAATATGCACCCAAGATACGAAGGCGTAGGAGACTTACGTTGGTCGGATGGAGCCAGAATTCAGGCGTATCTGGTTTCAACAATACAGCGCATAGATACGACGGCGCATCCTAGAACTTACGCGGTGTATCAACAGATACGTCGGCGTAAGTTCTCTCTGGCCCTAGATGTATAAGACAGAAAGGGGGCCACTAATGGGTTAAGTTGCTGCTGCGGATCCATTCATAGTTTACCTTTTGTAAATTACTAGGATTCGTCTCCTTCCTCTGTTGTAAGAGGAAAGAGAAATATGTAAACTGTAGCATGTTACATAGTTACATTTAGTTATATAGTAGGTGAGGTTGAAAAAAGACCTCCCTGCCCAAAAGAACCATGTTGATGGGGACAAGGGCCTCTTCCTCACAACCCTGGGCAGCGGTTGTGTTGGTCTGCTGGCAGGGGGCTTATCTGAATCTGGAATCCCCACTTTACAAGGGGGTCCCCAGATCCTGCCCACCCATGTAAATGAGTATGGGGTACATTGTACCCCTTCTCGTAAACCCCAAAAAGTGTCAAAAATAATTAAAAACCGTACACAGGTTTTTGATAAAGTCCTTTATTAAAAATGAAGAATGTTCCCCATCATAGCTCCAGCGTGTCTTCTTTCTCTGGTGCTGTCTTCACCCTCCTGTTATTCTCCCTCCGGTGATGTCTTCTTCCTCTGGTTCTTCCTCCGGTTCTCCTCCCTCTGCTGATGTCTTCTTCCTCTGGTTCTTCTGCTGGTTCTTCTCCCTTCTCTGATGTCTTCTCCCGACATTAGATCCCGCTGTTGTGTTAGCTCCGGTGCCTGCCATTTCTTATAAAGCCATGGGGCATGGCTGTCTGGTGACATAATCCAGAGACCCCGCCCCCTTGTGATGTCACCACCCCATCATGCTCAGACTTGCAGATGAATCTCAGCAGTAGCAAGTGCTTCAACACAAAGGCACTATCTATGAACCAGCCCACAGTCCCAGAATTGATTAGTGCTTAGGTATCAATGGAAAACTCAGATCAGGAAATGGTAAACGAACCTAGAGGCTTATCCTTCAGGATAGCTGGGGACACAAAAACGCCACCTAAGGTCTGTCCTCTACAAGACCTCTGGTACGTTTCCCAGATGGGTAGGGCAAGACTTCAATAAGTGACCTCCCTGGCCGCAGTTAAGGCACAATCTTTCCCTCCTCCTATAGGCCCTCTTTTTGGCAGATAGATGTGTGAAACCCAGCTGCATGGGCTCTATTTCACTGGGGGACTTGGCCCCAGAGGGCATGGGAGGTGAAGGAGGCATGGCTGTGAAAGCAAAACTTGGAGCCAAACTTACAGGAGGCTTCCACAAGCGCTCCTTAAAGGAAGGTCTCTCTTGGAGTCTGGTATCAATAAGAATGGCAAACAAGATCAACTCCTCAAGATTCCTAGGTATATCTTGAGCTGCAATCTCATCTTTAATGTTACCAGAGGGATCATGGAAAAAAAGCACGAGAGCTTCATTACTCCAACCAACCTTTGCTGTCAGAGTATGGCATTTAATAGCGTAGTCGGCAACAGTTCTCAAACTATATTTATTGCATATGAGGCCACTAAATCCGGACATCGGGTTTTTGTGTCTCCCATAGAGGATTTGCCCAAGCCAAACTGTGTCATAAAGCAAAGAAATAGTAAACCCGACTTGGCTTCTGTCCGTAGGGAATGCCTGGGGCAGCATCTCAAAATATATTCCAACCTGGTTAAGAACCCTCTGCAGTCAGTTGGATCACCCCCAAAACGTTGGGGAAGCAGAGCACAGCCAGTTATACCGCTTATAGAGGTAGTATTAGAGGTGGGTGCCTGCAGAGAGACCTGAGTAGCAGCAGGGATGGCCTGCAACACTGGTTGTACCAGAGCATCCAGAGTGGGAGGATCCAGATGAGCAGTTTGAATCAGGAATCAGTGTCTTAAATGTTATGATAAACTTATCCATGTGGTGGTCCTTCTCATCCAATCTGAAAAAAAAATATTACAACTAGGTGGATTGTCTGTATCTTTTGAATTTATGGCCCTCGCATAATTTTAGGAACTATAAACCAGGCGGAAAAAGAAAATGCAGTTAAAAATCACACCTTTAATGAAATAGCAAAAAAATAACACAGTACAGCAACATAGTCAAAAATTGAAGTCAGGGTTTGGTTGAGTAATTGGTTGAGTAATCAGGAAGTCATAAATCAGTGTATTAAGTAGCCAAAGCAGGAACAGGTATCGGAGGAGAAGGCAGCCAGGCCAGGTCATACACAGGACCACAGACATGAACACACTGAATATTGTTGACCACACAAGGGCACAGAGGGAATGAGCAAAGCTGTTTAAATAGCCAAAAGGAGTTGACTGTAGGCTGTACTAATGAGGCAGGTAATGGTAATCAGGTGAGTCACTTTGGAAACAATGAATGGCTTGCAATTAACTGACATCTGAGCAGCCGCTGTGCACTGAAAGAATGAGCTTCTAGTAAATAACAGGAGCCCAGTCCTGACAGCTGCATACACTGATTGAGAGTAGTTGATTATTAGATCGACTTCTCTTGAGCAGGAACCGCCAGAGATGGTTCGAAATTTGGTCAGTCCTTGCTGAACTGGCCCATTTTCGATCCATCTATGGCCAGCTTAAGCTTTCCCCAGAACACTAAAGAAGAAGTGTTTATTATAGTGTTTGTGTCTCAGTTGGATACATTATCCTTATACTGTACATCATTCAAATGAGGAGGACAGGAAGCGAGAGCAAATATCCCCAAAAAGGACACAGGCACCGATGACAACCTTACCGAGAACTAGAACTTACCCATTCAACAACATTTTTTTTTAAAGCTTTGGCTGATTTGGGCTAATACAATCATGGCAGACAATCAAAAACAATGGGCCAGATCCACAAAAGGGATACGCAGGCGTATCTACTGATACGCCGTCGTATCCCTGTTTCTATCTATGCGGCTGATTCACAGAATCAGTTACGCATAGATATTCCTAAGATCCGGCAGGTGTAATACTTTTACACTGTCGGATCTTAGGATGCAGTACCTCGGCCGCCGCTGGGGGCATTTCTCGTTGAAATTCCACTTTGCGTATGCAAATTAGCACTTACGGAGATCCACAAAGCGGTTTCCCTTCGTGAAGTCTCCGTAAGTTGTTAGTTTGCAAACGCAAAGATAGGATACCTTTTACAAAGTGTAAAGTTAGTACACCTTGTAAAAGTATACCCTTCTTTCCCGCGACGCTGTCAAATTTTTTTTAAAAACATTTTTTTTTACCCGCCGCAACTTTTTTTACCCGGCCCGATTCACAAAACTCGGCGCAACGTAACTTCGCGCAAAGCACGTCGGGAAAATCGCGTCGGGAGCATGCGCAGTACGTCCGGCGCGGGAGCGCGCCTAATTTAAATGGGACTCGCCCCATTAGTTTGGGCCCGCCTTGCGCCGGACGGATTTAAGTTACACCGCTGAAAATTTCTAGGTAAGTGCTTTGTGGATCGGGCACTTAGGTAGAAATTTTGCGGCGGTGTAACTTAAATCCCAATATTTAAGTTAAGCCCGCTGTACGTGGATCTGGCCTAATGATCTTAGCACCAGGGTCTCAGAGAAATAAAAATAAATGGTTGGCAATTCAATCAATACAGCTTTTACAAAACTAAATATGTGTACTGGATAGACTGATTCTTTAGCAGCTATTTTTTGTATATTTTGTAAAAGCTTTACGGTGTTTACAAAGAAACAGTTTAGTACCACTAATTCCCCAAGGTTTAGTGCTTAAAAAGAAAACTTACAAACCATGACGAACTTTTAAGGCAGCATATGCCAGTTTTTGCTTCATTTTAATGCACACAGTCAAATTCAATTAGGTTTTAAAATAAGTCATAAAAGCGATTACCTTGGAATGCACATTTTACTTTATAGCTTGGAAGCAGTCTTGTTTTAATTCTGATATACAAAGAAAAAACCTTTTCTGGTTTGAATTCAGTTAAACATATTACACAATCCTTGAAATAATAATTTCTATAATGCACTTTTACATGAAGTTCTAGAAAAAACATGGACATTCATGCTAATTATTACATGATTTTTTAAAACTGAGTTTTAGAAAATGCTCAACATAAAATTATATGTACAGATAGTATCTATGTAAACTTGCACTGATGGAGGTTGTCTGGGCACAAAAAGGTAGTGATTTACCACTCTGAAAAAAGGGACAACACCAGGAAATTGTAGTGACTGGGATATACCATACATAAATGCCTCGTACACACGATCAGTTTTCCAGACAAGAAAAGTGCGATGTGAGCTTTTTGTCAGGAATTCCGACCGTGTGTATGCTCCATCACACTTTTTTTGTCAGACTTCCTGCCAAGAAAAGATTGAGAGCAGGTTCTCTATTTTCGTGACAGGAAAAATTCCTATTGGGAATCACGGTCGTCTGTATGCAATTACGGCGCAAAAAAAACACGCATGCTCAGAATCAAGCAGAAGAGCCGAACTTCCTATTGAACTTCATTGATCTCAGCTCCTCGTACGTGTTGTACGTCACCGCGTTCTTGATGTTCAGAATTTCAGACAAGATTTGTATGACCGTGTGTATGCAACACAAGTTTGAGCCGTTTTCCGTATGAAAAAAAACACGGTTTTCCTGTCGGAAAAACTGATCGTGTTTACAGGGCAAAAGAGTAACTCCACTTTTGTTGAAAAAAAAATTCCCAATTGGGTGATCTATGTAATTTTAAAGGATTTTAACAAACTTTGCTGAAGAGTACTACTTGTTGTTCTTCTGAAGAAATAGCTGTTTGTTTGTCTGTGTTCATGTGGAAAGTGAATCTGTATGGGAGTGCTTTTATAATTATCAATCAGCTGCTGTGTACCTGCAGGGCTCTAATGAGGAAAATTCCAGGGTCTGTATCCCTTTACACAAAACTTCCCTCATCAAAAATTACATTTTTGTTGCAGGGGATGCGCAAAATAGAATTTGTATCTTAGTGCAGACTTCTGGGAAGATCAACCAATCACTCATGGGTGGCACAAATGGGTGACACAAATGGGCACTGATGGGCAACACTAAAGGGCACTAATAGGTGGCACCGAAGGGCACTGTTATGTGGCACTGATGGACACTAATGGGTGGCACTGATGGGCATGGCTAGGTAACACTGATTGGACAGCCACCAGTACAACAATCCCAGGCCACCATAATCAAAGCCTTCCGTGGTGCTGTCATCCGCTGTCCATGGGCACACTTGGGCTACATACCACTGGAGGGCTCTGTAGCTCTTGTCCGTTTCAATATTTTTATTAAGGCATTTTCAATCTCCACACAACAAAACGGAACAAATAAAATCGTATAAGGAAGCCATATTATCAAAAGCAGTATAAAACATACACAGAACGTATCCTCGACTGTAATATATATGGTGGTAGTCTAACTCAGCTTAGCTCTTGTCCAACTGCATCTCTGCCTAGATCAGCCAGCTTAACTCAGCTGTCCACTCCTGGTTCGGCACTTCATACTGCGACCAGTACTTTACATGGACGGAGGGGAAACTTTTTCCCTGTTGGTGCTGCTCGAGAGCTAGCGCTTTCTTCCTGTGTCAATTGTTCCTAATAGACACAGGGTGATTTACACATAGGAAGGGCTGGGGGAGTTGGACTCAGAGTTTACAGAGCTCTCCAAGATAAGCTGGGTTCCACAAGCCCCCCCGCCCCCACCCAAAGTGACTCCCATCACAATCTGTAATCAGCTTTTTTTCTGCTCGCGCTGACAGCGTGAGCAAAAAAAAAAGGTGATCACCGACTTGTGTCAGAAGGAACAGCGGTCACAAAGACCTATATTACTAGATAATATTGGTGGCTTTTGATCAGTCCCTGAAGAGGGAATTTTAATATTCCGAAACATGCCAATTGTATTTGTCCTTTTTTTTTAAAATAAACTTTTTATATATGTTCCTTACTCTATTTTCTGGTATTTAACTTTGGCCCATAAAATCCATGAGGCACTCCTAATCCTTCTTCTAATGTAAACAAGCAGCAGGTGTTTCACACATGTTAGAAACAAACTGAAACAGATTAAGGCTGGCCAGAAATGGTCACATTTTTTTTTGAAAATCAGAAATTGTGTGCATTTTGTGATCCGATGGTGCCACCATTGTTTTTGAAATTCGACCAACCAAGCTTTCAATTTCACCTCCTGTTGCTACAGAAAAGACTTTTCGTGGCTGGGAATCTTCTTTTCTTTCCAGGAATTTTCTTTTCTTGCACATGCGCATTTCTCTTTCAATTACATTTCTCGCACCATTCTCCCACCATTGATTAGAAAATCGTTTGTTTTTCTAAAAATTTCCAACATGCCCGATTACCCAAATTCGATGGCCGCACGAAAATCAGCTGTTGCTGCAGTTTACTAAAGGTGTTAAATTTGAACTAAAATTCTTAGATAACATTTTAGAAATTCGACCCATGTAGGGATCATTCCCATGAAATCATATAGGATATTTGCGCTAAAACATATAAAATACAAATGAGCAGCCACTTAAGCAATCTGTGACACTAGCTACAAGAATTGTGATAAATATATAAAGCAGGGTTAGAAAATGTAACTCAATGTTGTGAAAACACAAAAATAAAATCAATATAATGACATCAAACTTGGAGCCCAGGAACAAAGGAAGCACATGTGCAGTGCAGCAGAGGTGTCCAAACTCAGAAGAGGATATGAATAATAACACAACTGTTTCCATGGAGGTATGATAAGTTATTCAATGGATCTTGCCCAAAGGCTCCTTTCACACTAGCAGCAGTGTTTTCTGCTATTCTTTTCAGAAGGGGAAAAGGTAGGTTTTCAGGCTTTAGAAGGTGATACTGCCCTCTTCTTTTTTTTCTATTGCCGAACATATAGGTGGATTCAGAAAGTCTGAATCTGCGCCGACGCTAATTTAAGCGTATTCTGGTAACCAGATACGCTTAAATTAGGCTAAGATACGAGCGGCGTAAAGTGTACTTTTTAGACTGACCGCTAGGTGGCGCTTCCATTGCGGTCGGCCTAGAATATGTAAATGAGTAGATACGCCGATTCACGAACGTACGCTTGCCCGACGCAGTAAAGATACGCAGTTTATGTAACGCACTTTCAGGCCTAAAGTTATTCCATCAAATAGCTGGAATAGTAATGTTAAGTATGGCCGTCGTTCCCGCGTTGAAATTTGAAAATTTTACGTAATTTGCATAAGTCGTCCGTGAATAGGGATTTGTGTCATTTACGTCCACGTCGAAACCAATAGGACCGTGCAGCGTACTTTGCCGCAATGCACACTGGGATATGTACATGGACGGCGCATGCGCCGTTCGTAAAATACGTCAATCACGTCAGGTCAACCCCCATTAACATAAAACACGCCCCCTCAGCCGAATTTGAATTAGGCGCCCTTACGCCCGCCCGATTTACGCTACGCCGCCGTAACTTAGCAGGCAAGTACTTTGTGAATCATGTACTTGCCTCGCTAACTTACTGCGGCGTAGTGTAAACACGATACACTACGCCGCCGCAAAGTTAGGGCGGTCTTTGTGAATCTAGCTACTAGATTTTGCATTGCAGGACCATACCACAGCTTTGAACTAAACTTGCAGTTGCGGCATGCTCCAGTTCATTAAGATGGAAGAATTTGACATGTGTTGCCTTTCACACTCATCATGTCACATTAAAATTGCTGCACAATGATGCAAAGCATTGCAAACATATGTACTCACCCAAGCAGGACCATGTCCACTTGTTGATGGACGGGTGGGGGGGGGGAGACACAGTAAAAACGTGGATCACCCACCTATTTTTGCTGCTCCCTGGCTGCCCATGTGCATGGAGCCTAAGAGCAAGTATCGTGTAAATGGTAGAACATAGGTACTTTGGTTTTTATTTCCTATAGAACATTGCCAGACCTGCAAGCTCCATCTATTTAACTCACCTTGAGTTACTCATCATTCACAGAAAGCACACAGAACCAGGTATAAAAAATATTAGCAACTACTAGCCAAGCTACAGTAGTGTTACACTTATTTCTGATCAAAGTGCTTATCTTTCTTTGGTCTAGGAATGGCACTGTAAACTGCCTGAAGGAAAATCAATTTAACATTTACTGTCAGTACAGCCAAAGACAAGTTTAACCTTGCACATGAAACAGTTCTTCATAGAAGCAGTCAGAAAATGTAGCAGTCTCTATATACTGTCGATTTTATGAGAGGTACTGTACTTCTGATGGGATTATTTTAAAAGCAATGGTATGTGGATAGCCATGGCAACAGTATGTTTTAGTAATGAAAAAACAAGCATGGTATTTTTGGATGTCTATCCGTCTACCTGTGTAAAGGGACATCTTTGTCCACACGGGGTGCATAGGTGATCCGTGCATATGTGTGCAGGCAGTCCTAATATTTTCTAAGGTAGGCAGCTGCTGCACGGACACAGCCACCGGACCTAATATGATATCCATGTGGGTGTAGGTGTGGGTGCATGTTCCCAAATGCACACTCTCTAGTATTCGCTAGAGACTAGAAGGTCTGTTTATAAAGCAGTGACATGTGACTTTCACCAAACATTCTCTAGTGAAAAATCAATCACTGTAATTTTAAACAGCGATGGGCCACAAGAACTTTTTGGTGGTCTCCAGGGGCTTAGCCGAAAATCAACATTGAGGCGGATGTATACCGCCTAATATTGCTTCCAGTGTTGTTCTCAATGCGTCCTCTGTAGTTCTGGTTCCTGCGAACTCAGAGGGAGGCGCCAAGTGTAGACAGAGAGCAGGAGGTGAAGAAGGAGGGGACTTACAATGGCAGTGCCGATCACAGACTGTGGGAGGGAGCACAGAGCTCGAGCCCTTGACTTGAAGGAGAAACAGAAAAGCGCCTCTAAGTGCAATGTTTTAATGTACAACAATGTATTGAGCACTTGACTGGATAAGGCGGTGAGATCTAATGATGAGTCTGTGTAAGGCAGCAGTGTGATGCAGAATGCGGAGGGCAGATGGAGGCAAAGAGTCAGAGCATTGTCTGTATAAGACAGAAGTGTGATCCAGGGGGACGGGGACAGAGAGCCGGAGTATAAGGCATGTAAAATTCATGTAAGTGGTCCAGTCCGCAGGATTCAAAATTGTGGGTTTGGAGGTCTGTGAGGTCCGAGAGGTTGGCGACCAGTGATTTAACCACTTCAATACCACACACCGCCTCCCATTCGGGTGGACGTCATATGATGTCCTGGACTTTGTGCGGTGATATCTGAATGATGCCTGCAGCTAGAGGCATCATTCAGATATCATTGTGTTCCGGCGGCGATCCTACTCACCATAAGAATGATCATAGCGACGTTGATCGTTCTTATAGGCGGCGGGAGGGGACATCCCCCCCTCCCGCCGCCATCCGGTGCTTCTCCGGGTTCCCCCATGCCATCGGGGGCCTGGAGAAAGGATCGCCCTGCGCTGGATAGAAAGCATAGAGATGACTGGTGACCAGATGGTCACCAGTCATCTCTATGACCGTCGGAGGCCCGGGCGCGATGTGATGACGTCACGCTCGGGTACCCATAAGTAAACAAAGCCGAAATTGCGGCTAGTAAGCAAGAGATCTGTGAATTTTTTTTCACGATCTCATGCTTTCCAGCCTGGAGGAGAGATGTGGGGTCTTATTGACCCCGCATCTCTCCTTAAAGAGGACCTGTCACACACTATTCCTATTACAAGGGATGTTTACATTCCTTGTAATAGAAATAAAAGCAATCAAAAAAATGTAAAAAATATATAAATAAGTAAAAAAAAATTAAAACGCCCCTGTCCCCGGTAGCTCGCGCCCAGAAGCGAACGCATGCGTAAGTCCCGCCCACATATGTAAACGTCGTTCAAACCACACATGTGAGGTATTGCCGCGTGCGTTAGAGCATGTGCAACAATTCTAGCACTAGACCTCCTCTGTAACTCTAAACTGGTAACCTATAAAAAATTTCAAAGCGTCGCCTATGGAGATTTTTAAGTAACGAAGTTTGGCGCCATTCCATGAGTGTGCGCAATTTTAAAGCATGACATGTTAGGTATCTATTTACTCGGCGTAACATCATCTTTCATGTTTTATAAAAAAATTGGGCTAACTTTACTGTTTTGTTATTTTTTAATTCATGAAACCATTTTTTTTCCAAAAAAAAAGGCGTTTGAAAAAATAATTATTATTAATTATTATTAATTATTATTATTACAAATACTGTGCAAGATACAAAGTTGCAATGACCGCCATTTTATTCCCCAAGGTGTCTGCTAAAAAAAACATATATAATGTTTGGGGGTTCTGAGTAATTTTCTAGCAAAAGAATGATGATTTGTACATGTAGGAGAGAAGTGCCAGAATAGGCCCGGTATGGAGGTGGCTATAAAAGCCCTGTATTGAAGTGGTTAAGATACATAGGCATTAAAGATTCTCTATCAGAGAATGATTCTTAAAAGTCACATTAACTGCTTTCTTAATAGACCCTATAGTGTCTGACACCTTGCTTGCAATTAGCTTAAACTTAATAGAGCACCAAAATCCTAAAATTAAAATATACCTGTCATAAGAAATGTGCAAGGGCTGACATTATTGGCCTCCTGTAGATAAGTGTAGTTGCCTAGCTGGATTATCTTCAGACCCAGAATGAGGATGTTGTAAATTAGTATGAGAATCTCTACACTCCATGCTTGTGACATGTCAGTGAATCAGCAAGTATTGAATCCAATGCATCAGCATGGCATCCAGAGAATTAACGCTCTCAAATAGAGAGGCCATCAATGGCAGCCTACGTAATTCTCTCATGGCACTTTTTTTAGCATACTTTTTACCTTTAAAGCCTTGTTCACCACTGAGTGATGCAGGAGCATTGCATTTTTCCAGCGTTCTTTTTTTTTTTTTTTTCATTGAAATGGGCTGCCTGTAGAATGGTGCATTCTACTTTCTCCACTGCAGGTGGCACCAGTCTGTCAGGAACAATATTAGCGGCAGGGAAATGTTCCAGAGGAGAAGGAAAAGCTTAGGGCTTGCAATCTCCTTTGACATCTTTCCATTTGGGCACGAGATGACCAGGCCACATTCTGCCCCTCCAAACAGATGCTGCCAGTTTGGCTGATACCTGCTCCGCTGCAAGCTGTTAGCATCCGTGAGTGTTCCTGGTTGGGCTGTGCAGCTGTGCCTACATCCGTGAATTAGACCATATACTAGGGGACCAGTTTATAGCTAATATGAAGGCTGGCCCAGTTTGGAGAGCCCTGCAAGAGAAAGTTAAAGCGCACCCTACCACCTCCTTCCACGATGCTGTGGTGGATCTGGTTGCACGAGTACAAGAAGAGGCTGATGCGATAGTGGCAGTGACCAAGAAATATGAACCTGCATGTCTCAAAGGGGAGGCCCTGGAATCTTCACCCCTGTCAGCCCTGCAAACTGCGCTGACAAAGCTAGCTCAGGATCTGGCCACCTTAAAACAGAAGATGAACTCACCCCAACCACATAGGGGTGAGAATCCACTGTGCAGGGACCCTGAGGAGGACCGGAAATGGTAATTGTGTGGCCATTATGGACACATATCCAAAAACTGTGGGCAGTCTGGATTCAAAAACTTCTCCAGGCCGTCATAAAGCTAGTGAATCCCGGAGTGGATGGGCAACCCCCAAGACAAGCATTTCAAAGACTCACAGACTCCTCTCATCACATATTCCCCCTTAACAGACTCCTCTCCTTCACAGATCCCCCCATCACGGACTCCTCTGCATCATAGACTCCACCGTCACAGATTCCCCACAGACTCCTCTCCATTGCTGATCCCCCATCACAGACTCCCCACATTATTTTATATCATGTTAATTCAAACTAAAAAAAATTTTATCGGGAAGTCAGATTTACATTTAACAGCACCTTGTCTATATGCAAAATGATATGACATACCATTTTGTTAAATTCCAAACCACAAACTCCATATTACAAACTCCCCTCAGAGACCATCCGATAACAGTCTCCCCTCATCACAGACAATCCCAATCACAGACCCCATTCCATCACAGATCCCCCATCAAAGACTCCCCTCATCACAGACCATCCCATCACAGATTGCCCTCATCACAGAGCCCCCATAACAGACTGCCCTCATCACAGACTCGCCTCATCACGGAGAACCCTCATCATAGATCCCCCCATTAAAGACTCCTCTCCATCACAGATCCCCCATCACAGACTCCCCTCACCACAGAGCCCCCATCACAGATCCACCCCCTATCACAGACTCCCCTCATCACAGACTATCCCATCACAGATCCCCCATCACAGACCCCTCTCCATCACAGATCCCCCCAACCCAGACTCCCCTCATCACAGATCCCCCACCATCACAGATTCCCTTCATCACAGACTCCACTCATCACAGACTACCCCATCACAGACTCCTCTCCATCACAGACCCCCCCCCCACCCCAGGCTCCCCTCATAATAGACCTCTCCATCACAGATCCCCCCATCACAGACTCCTCTCTATCACAGGCTCCACTCATCACAGAGTCCCCCATCACAAATCCCCCCCTTTTACAAACTCCCCTCATCATAGATCCCCCATCTCAAGCTCCCCCCATCACAGACTCCCCCCATCACAGTCATCCATTGATATTACAGACTACCCCTTCCATAAGATCGCAGCACTCTCCCTCCCATACCTTATTTACACAAGACGGGAAGCATGGCAGGTCGGGACAAATGGTGGGACTTTGCATGTGAAAGTCAGGTGATTGATTGCTGGGACCGCCCGCAGTCTGGTAACCAATCACCAATCAAACTAAAACATTTTTTATCGGGAAGTCAGATTTACATTTAACAGCACCTTGTCTATATGCAAAATGATATGACATACCATTTTGTTAAATTCCAAACCACAAACTCCATATTACAAACTCCCCTCATCAGAGACCATCCCATAACAGTCTCCCCTCATCACAGACAATCCCAATCACAGACCCCATTCCATCACAGATCCCCCATCAAAGACCCCCCTCATCACAGACCATCCCATCACAGATTGCCCTCATCACAGAGCCCCCATAACAGACTGCCCTCATCACAGACTCGCCTCATCACGGAGAACCCTCATCATAGATCCCCCCATCAAAGACTCCTCTCCATCACAGATCCCCCATCACAGACTCCCTTCACCACAGAGCCCCCATCACAGATCCACCCCCTATCACAGACTCCCCTCATCACAGACTATCCCATCACAGATCCCCCATCACAGACCCCTCTCCATCACAGATCCCCCCAACCCAGACTCCCCTCATCACAGATCCCCCACCATCACAGATTCCCTTCATCACAGACTCCCCTCATCACAGACTACCCCATCACAGACTCCTCTCCATCACAGATCCCCCCCACCCCAGGCTCCCCTCATCATAGACCTCTCCATCACAGATCCCCCCATCACAGACTCCTCTCTATCACAGGCTCCACTCATCACAGAGTTCCCAATCACAGATCCCCCCTATTACAAACTCCCCTCATCATAGATCCCCCATCTCAAGCTCCCCCCATCACAGACTCCCCCATCACAGTCATCCATTGATATTACAGACTACCCCTTCCATAAGATCGCAGCACTCTCCCTCCCATACCTTATTTACACAAGACGGGAAGCATGGCAGGTCGGGACAAACGGTGGGACTTTGCATGTGAAAGTCAGGTGATTGATTGCTGGGACTGCCCGCTGTCTGGTAACCAATCACCCGCGTCATAACTTGAAAAATCCTGCCCTTTTTCCAGACCTGCTGTTACGTACCTGGGTGTGAGCCTGATGCGTGGAGGGAGACCTCCCGTACAGCCCCGGCTCGGAGACCACTGGAATGGGGACAGTGGTGGTAAGAGCGCGGTGGGGTACAGGTGCCTGCTCTGGTTGTTGCTGCTGGTGAGGTGGGAACCGAGAGACAGGAAACAGATGATGCAGGTTGCAGACTAGTGGATGCAGGTGAGCGGAGTCAGGCAGGCCGGGTCATACACTTGGAGTCATAGCAGAAGCAATAGGCAGCAGAATAGTCAGAGTCCAGGCCAGGTCTTGGCAACGGGTAATCAGGCAGGGAACAGAGCAAGGTCAACAAGCCGGAGTCAGGATTAGAGCAGGAGGCAAGGTCAGGAAGCCAGGTCATACACTTGAAACAGAATGCTTCAACAGCAACAGGAGCTCAGGGAACAGATGCAGATCAAGCCGCGAGGTGCAGCATCACCACAATGTCTTTTATAGGCTTGCTGGGCGCCAAAAGGTGCAGAAGCGTGCAACGGCTGCATAGCTGCGTGCAAGGTCAGTGGTTGGCGCATGCGCGTAGGCGCGCGCCGAGGGGAGTGTACAGTACGTCCCTGACACCTGCAATGCTTCCCTTCTTGTGTAAATAGGGGGGGAGTGCTGCGATCTTATGGAGGGGACAGACCTATCACGCCTGCTGGGCCAGGTGGAGAAAAGCTGTCCATCTGTTATGGTGCCGGCAGTGCGCACCAGACTGCTGGAAAAAAATATTTGATGTCAATTTGCTGCCCCTCTCAAGGTGCTGCCTGGGTCCAATGGACCAAGTAGGACCCATGGTGGGGCTGACCCTGGTGCTTCTGTTAGGGAAATGTACCCTCTCTGTTCGTGTTTGCCAAAAAAATAAAAATTTGGGGCAATATTTTCCCATAGGGACACTAGTTCTGGCGACCCTGTTGACAGTGAGGAAATTCCTCTCACTTTCTGGCTTGGCTATGGGACAGGAAGGAAAGGGAAATCTCCCGATTGGACAATAGAAAAAAAATGACAGGAATTATGAAAATTTGTTCTAGGTTAAGACCTTTTATTCATATGACAGTGTCTGCAACATCCTGCAATCATAAATATCCCTACATTAGACGTGGCATTAAGCTGTAGTATCTAAAATCCTTTCATTTTTAGCTGAGCCAGAAATAACCCATTATGTACTGTACAATAATACATTTAGATAACTCTTTCCAGAGAGGTGCCCTATGGACCTTGACCTGCCCTGGACAGATATGCAATGTGCCAAGTAGCAGGACCAAAGACACACCTAACACTAACGTATCCAGTGCTAAGAACAAAATAATCTCACATTTCTTATACTCCTGTCTCTTATCTAATGTGGACACAACAAAAACCACTCTGCTAACAAAATAATATTGAAACTTACCTTGTGTGGCATTTAAAAAAAACATTTATAGAAATACCTGAAAAACTTCCTATACTTTTACAAATTTAGCACTAACGTGTTACTAGTCATGATTTATGTCTGATGTTGCCAAAACCTAGCATCTATCCTAACCTTTGTATTGTAACTGGATTAATCATTAATGATACGTAGATTAATTAGCATGGACCTAGCAATTTATTGCAGACCAATATTTGCTGAAGATGTCTTATTTTTCTGGGTGATTTGAGATGCAGGCTGTAAAACTAAAAACTATTGCTTCTAACATGTTCAGTGGGCAGAAAGCCAGCTGAACGTGACCCATTCAAGTGAATGGGGAAGTTTTACAAATGCAGCATATTGGTGTGGCATATACAGGGTCTTCTCATCGCCTGTCAAATGCCCCTGAAAAGTAATCTTATCCCAGCTTACACGCATGTCCAAACCATCCATGTCCAAGCCATATGGGTGTATTAAAGAAAAAGATCTCAGAGCTATTGGTCCAGTAACTACATGTAAATTCCTTCTGTGCAAATGGGGGCAAAATCAAACGTTACTAGGCTATTTTATATCCATGTTGGATGTTTTTATTTCAGAACAATAGCGTGAATCTGGAAAAAACAGCAATATGGGCACTGAATGGAGCTGACAATCATAGTAAATAAATATTAATTTCCTATGATCATCAGCTCTATCTCAAGTTCATAGAGTCAGGGCTGCCGTTAGAAATCATAGGGCCTATCTGGAAGGGCCCCCCTCAAATATATATAAAAAAAACATTTTCACAATACATATGCTAAAATCATTCTTAGCGGACACACAGATAACAGAGAAGCTGTGTGAATTAGCTATTTTTTAAATAGTCTTCAACATTTTTGAACAAAAACATTTTATAATTTTTCTTTTAAATAAATAAATTATTTAGTTTTACAATTTTTACAAATTATGTTTTATACAATTTTCTATTTTTTTTTACAAGGGATTAAAACAATACAGGGTTAATTATTATTATTTTTTAACAGGACAAGGAAGCCGGCAATTGTGTCTGTGTCTCTCCCTGCAACAGCTAAAAGTCGGTGGAAGGGTTTTCAGCTGCTGCCGAGAGCTGCACAGGACATCCTGTAATTGCCCCTACTTCCCTCTCGTGTTTGGGCCCCCTGTGTGCCCAGGCCCCCTACAGGAGGACTGGTGGTCCCCCCCCTATCAGCGGCCGTGCAGGTAGCTCTGCCTAAAGAACATTTCTTTATGCCCCCATTTACAGTGCCTTTAAAAAGTATTCATACCCCTTGAAATGTTCCACATTTTGTTATGTTACAACCAAAAACATAAATGTATTTTATTGGGATTTTATGTGATAGACCAACACAAAGTGGCACATAATTGTGAAGTGGAAGGAAAATGATAAATGGTTTTAATTCTTTTTACAAATAAATATGTATGTTAAAAGTGTGGCGTGCATTTCTATTGAGCCCCCCGAGTCAATACTTTGTTGAGCCACCTTTCGCTGCAATTACAGCTGCAAGTCTTTTTAGGGGATGTGTCTATCAGCTTTGCACTTCTAGAGAGTAATATTTTTGCTGCCCATTCTTCTTTGCAAAATAGCTCAAGATCTGTCAGATTGGATAGAGAGTGTCTGTTAACAGCAATTTTCAAGTCTTGCCAGACATTCTAAATTGGATATAGGTCTGGACTTTGACTGGGCCATTCTAAAACATGAATATGCTTTGATCTAAACCATTACATTGTAGCTCTGGCTGTATGTTTAGGGTCGTTGTCCTGGTGGAAGGTGACCCTCCGCCCCAGTCTAAAGTCTTTTGCAGACTCTAAAGCCTTGTACACACGGTCAGACTTTTGACCATGCAAAAGTCTGCCGTGAGTCTGTCGGAAGTCAAACAAAAAAAGTTAGATGGAAGCTACACATGGCCGGACTTTCCGAGAAAAAAAGCCAGTCGGACTTTTTTTCTCAGAAAGTCCAACAGTTTTTTTTGTAAGATTAGCCTGTATTTGGCTCCATCCATCTTCCCATCAACTCTGACCAGCCTCCCTGTCCCTGATGAAGAAAAGCATCTCCACCAGTGATGGCTGATGCTAAAAAAAAAAGAGAAATTAAACTGTTAGCAATGCAGCACTTAGTCTTTTTTCAGGTTATTATATATAATTACTCCTAGATAAAATATTTAAAATGCCTCACTGTGCCCATCAATTGCAGCCTCACTGTGCCTGTCAATAAATGCATCTTCACTGTGCCTGTCAAAAGCAGCCTCACCGTGGCCATCAAATGCAGCCTCACTGTGCCCATCAAATGCGGCATTTACAGTTTGGAGGGTGTACAGTATGTGTATATAGAGGCGGTGGATGGTATTAGTATATACAAGAAAGAAGGTGGGTGTATACAGCTATATATACACCCACCTTCCTTCTTGTATGTAGAGACCTTCCTCCATCATCACTGACTGCAGATATACATTGTCTGTCCAGTATACAGCTATATATACCATAACAGGACAGATGATTGATATCTGCAATCAGTGATGATGGAGAAAGGTCTCTATACAGGAAGTAAGGTGGGTGCATATAGCTGTATACACTACAGGACAGGTGATATAAATCTGCAGTCACTTCAGTGATGATGGAGGAAGGTCTCTCCTCCGGGCCGATCTCTGTATGTACATACACATACCCTGATCCTCGCTCCAGTGATTATTTATCCCCCGGGGCCCAGTCTGCACTGCCAATGACTGACTCAGGTAGACTGGAGGGGAGAAAAAAGCAGAAGTGTGCAAAGTGAAGGGGCTCTGGGCTGTCAGTGGGATTATGATACCAACTGAGAGCAGTAATAGTGGGCCGCGGCACTTCTGATTCGGTGCTGCACTGCTGCTTACCAGTCCAGCCCAGAATAAGAGAGACGTCACTCAGGCCTTGCTCTGCATTCTGTTTCATCCACACAGAATGAGTGGTGGGAAACCAGAACTGATGCAGTGGTTCTGGGAAAAGCACCACCTACCATCCTCTGGATCACGCCAATCACAAACCAGCACAGGAGGAATCATTCTAGAATGGGAGTGTCTAGAGCAGGCAATGCGCCCCGAGGACACACTAAAGACAGCCCAATGAAGCTTCTCAGCCGCACTTACCTGATTGCAACACGTTAAGCTTCCCATAGATAGCTGTGTGTCCGGCTCCCGTACACACTTTAAGGACCACCTTTTTAACTTTTTTTCATGACTAGCTTTGGGGGGCGGCGCCCGTGCACCCCCTATTGAAGGGCTGCCACTGATCTCCACAACATGCTGCTACTACCACCATGTTTCACGGTGGGGATGGTGTGTTCAAGGTGATAAACAGTGTTTTGCTTTTAGGCCAAAAAGTAAAATTTTGGTCTCATCTGACCAGAGCACCTTCTTCCACATGTTTTCCACATGTTTTCTCACAAGCTGCAAACAGGACTTATTATGGCTTTCTTTAAACAATGTATTATTTGCATTATTTAGCTTGCATTATTTCTATATTGGTGTGCATATGGATACTTATGGTTAACGTTACTGTATATGCTGGCTGTAGTAGATCCTTTTCCCCAATTATTTTAATTAGATTACTGGTTAATTTTCCAGGAAAGGAATGTTTACAGAGGCCCTGTTCTGGGTGGAGGCACTGCCAACTTTTTTTTTATCAAACCCACTCGTACTCGTTACTTACACGTAAAGGCTTTGTCTCTCTTATTTACCTACAGGTTTAGTGCAATATCCTGTTTGGGTAGGGTCATTTCTCATAAGCCTCCCCCCAATAATAAAAAGAGGGCTACATTAGAATAGATTTTCAAAGTTGGGAGATATAGAGTTATGTATTGTAGATGTAATGGTCAGTAATAAATGACTGTATATCACAGTCTATAGTACTGGCTCTTTAAGTATTGTGTAGAAGTCATGGTACCTCCTCCTGCCTACCTACAGTTTGGCAATCTCTAAACAATTACATACTGGAGATGTAATAATCATTAAACAAACCACAGTCTACAGCTCTTCTAGTGTTATTTAGAAGTCATGGTGCCTCCTCCTGCAAATCTTCAGCTTTTAGATTCTATAATAGACATATATTGGATATAGGCCAAACACCCCCCAGTTCAGTTGGTGTCAGAACTCTGGAAAATCGCAAAGGTTTGAACCCAAACCGCAAACATTATTAAAGTCTATGGGACCCATACTTAAAAAATCAAAAGTCCCAATTTTGAAGGCTTGAATGCAAGTTATTAAAAGGGGTATGGGGTGCACAGGTACTGCCCTGGAAGACATGTGACAATGCAAAAAAAACTTTAAAAAAGGTTGTATTTTAAAGGAGCAGTGATTTTAATGATGCTTAATAATAAAAAATAAAAAATGCCTTTAAATATAGTGACTTAGGGCCATATTCTCTAAAAATATCCGCCTGCTGCGCTTAGGGCACTTACACTCCGCTGTCCCAACTTACTGGAGCAAGTGTTGTATTCCCCAAATACTTGCTCCATAAGTTGGGACAGCGGAGTGTAAGTGTCCCGGCGTAGCCTGGCGGATCTCCAAGGGGGCGTCTTCTATTCAAATGAAGCGCGCCCCCGATGCGAAAGAACTGGGCATGCGCCGGGCTGCAAAAAGCCCAGTGCACATGCTCCAGTTCTCGGCGGAAAACCTCAATGACGCCGACGTGTGCGTCATTGACGTAAAGTTGTATTCAAGAACGACTTACGTAAACGACGTACCCGACGAAAAAACACGACGGGGACCCGACGCCATCCGTAACATGGCCTACGCGAGACTTGCGGAAACTTACCCCTCATATAGCACGAGTAAGTTTCCGCTTACGCAAACGACGTTAGCGACGGTTATGCGACGCGAACTCGTTCGGGAATCGGCGTAGAAGGATCATTTGCATATGCAAATGACTCCTTCACGTAAATGCCATCTAGCGGCGGCCGGCGTCATTGCATTTAAGATCCGCCAGTGTAAGTGACTTACAGATGGCGGATCTTAAGTGTATCTATGCAAAAATGATTCTGAGAATCCGGAGCATAGATACACTGGCCAAAAAAGGGAGTTACGATGGAGTATCTGACTTACTCCATCGTAACTTCACTGAGAATATGGCCCTTAGTCTGCCTGCAAAGTGGTGCATCTGTACCATGTATAGAACCTGCTACAGCCAAACTGACATTTATTACGGAAAAAAAAGAAATTTAAATAGATTTTTCCTGCAAGCTTTCTTTATTCGGACAAGCTGGAATTTAGATGCTGGGCATGTGGGTGGGAATGTAATGTATTTTTTTTTTTTTTCGATGTAGCAGCTAGGGCAGAGAAATTTGCCTGCTATACTCTACAGCTGGTGGTGTGCTGCAGGTAGACGTGTTGCAAGGACCTGTGACACCCTTTGTTTTACCATCATCCCTGTCAGTGGAGAGTGCTGAGAGGTCATGAGATATAGCAGGAGTAGATATGAAAGGGGAGAAGTGAGGAGGAGAATAATTGTGTCCCTTGTGTGTGGCTTTCAGGTGCTCTTGCCAATGGGCTGAGTGGAGGGAGTTTAAATGCCTTGTCAAGCATGTGGGACCCAAATGGCTGTTTTTTTTTTTTTCACGCTTTATCTGCTTGCAGCAGAGATTGCAAATTGCAACAGTGCGATCGGCTGTACATGCAAAAAAAAGGCCCACAGAGCTGAGCTGTGGGAAGTGGGCCTCTGATGGAGTAGGGTGGCTGCCTCTGGAGGACATCCTGCATCTTTGGGGTTGTGCCTCCCCCTTACTTTCCTCCTCTGCTCTATCTGGCACCCAAGTTGTGTCAGTGACCTCATCATCATCGTCCCCTCCATCCTCATCACTGGAACCAACTTAGAATTACGCTGACTGAACATGACTGCCAATTTGTTGTTTATTAGTCTTCTCCCCTCTCTGAAGGCTCTTGATACTTCCTTCCTCTACCCCAGAACCAACATCATAATCAAATAATGTCTGTGCATTCTCAAGAAGCAGGTGGTTGAAGCTGTGTTCAAATACATCAGCTGACTCCTCTATGCATGATGTTGGGGCTATGGCAGGAGTAGCTGTGAACAATGAGGCAGAATAAGCTGCTCTGGCAGCTGCGGTGGACTGCGCACTAGTGTCAGCTTGGGTCACAGAGGATGACTTAGAAAGCCAGTTCACCACCTCAAAACATACCCTGCCTAAGGACGGACCACGTCTGCCTTTGCAGACAAACTGCGTCTGACAATTAAAAAAAAGGGGGCAGGCAGGGAACAAAAAAAAAACATTCAGCAACAAAAAAATAAAAAGGGTATACAGCACTGTATACAGCACTAAATGTTATATAATGCTGTGTTAAACACTGCACTACACTAACACACTACACTAACATGACACAATACTCACACTACACTGACACACTATACTCACACTATACTGACACATTACACTATACTCATCCTATACTGACACACTATACCCACCCTATACTCACACTACACTAACACTACACTTAGGCCCCGTACACACCATAGAATCTATCCGCAGATAAATTCCCTTTGAATGGGTTTCTGCGGATAGATTCTATGGTGTGTACACTCCGGCGGATATTTATCCGCGGATAAATCTCCCATGGGATGGATTTCCAGCAGATGAATATTTGCTGACATGCTCAACAAATCCATCTGCTGAAGTCCATCCCAACGGATGGATCCGCTCGTCTGTACAGACTCACCGGATCCATCCGTCCAAAGGGATTCCCCGCACGCGTCGTAATGATTTGACGCATGCGTGGAATTCCTTATATGACAGCGTCGCGCCCGTCGCCGCGTCATAATCGCGGCGACGGCGCGACACGTCATCGCCAGAGGATTTCGGCGCGGATTTCAATGCGATGGTGTGTACACGCCATCGCATAGAAATCTGCTGAAATCCTCGAGAGGATTTATCCGCGGATACGGTCCGCTGGACCGTATCTGCGGATAAATCCTCTCGTGTGTATGGGGCCTAACACTCCACACTCAGAATCACAATATGTGAACGCACTAACTCGCTAATAGCAAACTGAGCCCTGCTCTATCTATCTCCACTCCAACAACACACTGCAAAAGCTTCCTGTGGGAAGGAACCTTTTATAGTGTGGGGTGGGCCTTGATTGGACAAAGTCATCATCACTTTGTCCAATCAGGGCTCTGACAGTGCTCCGTGCCCTAATTGGTAAAGCCTTCCACCTGATCAGTTGTCAGGTGCAAGACTTCATCCAATTAGAATTCACTGTGCAGCGCGCAGTGCATTGTGGGGTGCTCAGCGGGAGAACATCCAGCTGAGCTCCCCGCAAATTTGCGTGTTCACTGAACGGGTGATGTTCGGGCCAAACTTCGCTGAACTCTAATCAGTAATAAATATATGTAGATCACAGTCTACCTACTTTTCCAGTACTGTGTAGAAGCCATGTTAACTTCTCCTGCCTAAACTTGGAGATCTCTAATAGTCATATGTTGGGGATGTAATAAATATCTGTAGATAGCAGTGTTATATAGAAGTCATGGGTCCTCCTGCCATCCCCACATTACATCTACAGCCAAAAGATCTCTATTAGTCATATGTAAATGTAATACTCATTAATTAATATCTGTAGATCAAAGTCTATCTGCTCTTTCAGTGTTATATAGAAGTCATTGTACCTCCTCAAGCCTATCTACAGCTTGCAGATCTCTAATAATCATATATTGTAGATAATGGTAATTGTAATAAATATATGTGGCTCACAGTCTATCAGTCTTCCAGTATTATATAAAAGTCATGGTACCTCTTGCTTTTCTCACACATCCCCTACAGCAGATCTCTATAATAGTCATATGTTGGAGTTGTAATGATCAGTAATAAATACATATACACATCCACAGACTACATGTATGGGCAGTGCCCAGGTGAGGACGAAGGGGAGTGCATACTTATACCCATAAAGCAGGCATGTCCAAAGTCCAGCACGCAGGCCAATCGCGGCCTGCATTCCTGTTTGAATGGCCCGCCTGGTGATTTGGACGTGTATATCTTTTGTGGCCCCCAACGAAAGATATACATGCTGGCTGCCTTGAAGGGGACAGGGAGGAGGCGGGGTGAGTGCCGTACATACAGGTGAATTTCCTGTTTGCATGGTGGCCTCTGTAATAGGAAGTCCTGCGCTGCCATTGGACAACTGTTCTGCCCATCATAGGAGGTGGGACTTTGTATTAAAGAGGCCGCTGAGAAGATATTTTGCTGTATGGCGCTCATCACACCCCGCCCTCGAGGCTGCAGATGGGCATAAATCAGGCTGCACTGATGGCAATGATAAATCTGCATTCCTAGCAATGTGTGTGCTGCATTCCTGGCAATGGGGGTGCTGCATTCCTGGCCATGGTAAGGCATGGCAATGGTGGGTCTACATTCATGGCAATGGTGGGGCTGCATTCATGGCAATAGTGGGGCTGCATTCATGGCAATGGTGGGGTTGCATTCATGGCAATGGTGGGGCTGCATTCATGGCAACGGTGGGGCTGCATTCATGGCAATGGTGGGGCTGCAGATGGGCACTGGCTACCTATTTAGCTTCACAGTTCTTTATTTAAAATTTTATTTTTTTCCTGAAACTTCCCTCTTAAAGTGAAGGTGTGTGTTATACGCCGATAAATACGGTATAGCCAAATATCACACCCAAGCTCATCTCTTCACCACACATAGCTACAAAGGCAAGCAAATTATTGTTGAGCAGTGTATTAGGCTGCTTTCACACTGAGGCGTGCAGCCGCGGTGACGGTATAGCCGCGCTATTTGTAGCGCGGCTATACCGTCGTATTTACCGTGATATTCGGGCGCTAGCGGTGAGGTTTTAACCCCCGCTAGCGGCCGAAAAAGGGTTAATACCGCGGTATTACCACGCTTTCCCATTGATTTCAATGGGAAGGCGCGGTATAGGAACGGTGAACACACCGCTCCTATACCGCGGTAAAGATGCGGCTAGCAGGACTTTTGGAGCGTTCCTGCTAGCCCACCGCTTCAGTGTGAAAGCCTTCGGGCTTTCACATTGAAGACTACAGGGCATGATTTTTCATGCGGTATAGCAACGCTATTTTTAGCGCTGTACCGCATGAAAAACGCCCCAATGTGAAAGGGGCCTTAGTGCTTGTACGAACACACTTGGACTGAATTTTAGTGGTTCAAAGAATTTCAGGCAAAATGGTCGGCTCTCACGCACGTTCACTTCACCAAATCTGGCCCTATTTCAAAAAAGTTTGGACTCCTAGAGGCTGACAGAGACAGATGCAGAAACACAGACATGGCGTGAGGATGGACCTTTCCATGATAAACAGCACTTCTCCACACAGACAGTAGTTTAAAGTGTTTGTTAACCTATAAAAAAAAATGGGATCATGTTCCCTTAAAGTATGTTATAGAGCACAGTGAGGTGTGCAAATTTGGCCCCCTGTAACGCCTGGAATACTTGGCTGATCCTGTCTGACTATGCCCTCCCCTCTGTAAGCTGACCACGGTGTATCATGGCTGCTAAACCCTGACACCGTGGTCAGTTTACATGCCTCCATTTTCTAAAAATCCGCCGATAAATACCTTATTTTATTGCGCTGCTCGGTGGTCACATGACCAGCCGTCTCTCTCCTCCTCCTGGCTGACGTCAGCGGGGGTTTCTTATAAAAGAGGGGATTGTAGTAACAACAATAAGTGGGTTAACAAACACCCTAACTCTTTAGAGTCCGTGCCACAGTCCCTTATCTTTATACATTGTACACAATGTGGTTGATTTACTAAAACTGGAGAATGCAAAATCTGGTGCAGCTTTGCATGGTAGCCAATCAGCTACTAACTTCCTCTTGTTCAATTAAACTTTCACAAAAAACCTGGACGCTGATTGGTTTCTATGCAGAGCTGTTCCAGATTTTGAGCTCTCCAGTTTTAGTAGATCAACTTCAATGGATAATATTCTTCTTTGCACTTATCTCCCTTCTGGACTCCACCAATAAAGTTACCTGTTGTCTCATCCCAGTGACACTAATCCAAACGTAAAAACACTTGACTCTACTTGTGATTAAACTTGAATTGAACTCTGACCCCCTCTACACTCCAAATATCCCCCCAGCACTCTGACCCCTCTACACCCCTGATATCCCCCCAGCACTCTGACTCCTCTACACCCTTTTTTTTCCCGAAGCACTGTAACCATATACCATAAGATACCCCTTGTATTGTGACCCCACTACATCCCTGATACCTCCTACACTGTGGCCTTTTAACATCCCTTTCTTTGAGTCCCGAGCATTCAAGCTGCATAGGGCGGGGTCAGAGCATTACTGGTGCTCCGACCCTACCTAATAGGTATCATTCTGCACAGCACGGTACACCGCTGACTGCCTGCCTCCTCCTGTGTATCCATCACTCTCAGTGCCATCATGGGGCCCCTAATTTCGGGGCAGTGTGGGCTCAAGGACCAGCTGCTTTGGGGAAAGTGAAGGGCCCCCCCCCCCCATGCAGCTGGGGCCCCTGGGCAGTGCCCAGGTGTGCCCTCTCATTAAGACAGCCATGGTTCAGGTACCAGGGGCGGACTGACAACTCATGGGGCCCCCAGGCAATAGGAGATTATGGAGCCCCTGGGCAATAGGAGATTATGGGGCCCCCATGCAATAGATTATGGGACCACACAGTGTACACACACATGCATACAGTATACATACACAGTATACACAGACACACAATATACACACAGTATACATACACACAGAAAACACATACACACACTGAAAAGGTACTGGAGAGGCGGGGCAGTTATAATCTTGGGATTTTTTTAAAAACACTGATTTTTACATACTGTCCCTGGTTTTACTGAGGCTTGCAACTCTAATGGGGCCCCCTAGTTGCATGGGCAGTGCCCAAGAGCCTGAATGGTCAGTCTGCCCTTGCCTGGTACCTCCTGATCTCCCAGTATTATATAGATGTCCTGGTACCTCCTGATCTCCCAGTATTTCATAGAAGTCTTGGTACCTCCTGATCTCCCAGTATTATAAAGATGTCCTGGTACCTCCTGATCTCCCAGTATTATATAGATGTCCTGGTATCTCCTGATATCCCATTATTATATAGAAGTCATGGTACCTCCTGATCTCCCAGTATTGTATAGATGTCCTGGTACCTCCTGATCTCCCAGTATTATATAGATGTCCTGGTACCTCCTGATCTCCCAGTATTATGTAGATGTCCTGGTACCTCCTGATCTCCTGGTATTATATAGAAGTCCTGGTTCCTCCTGATCTCCCAGTATTATGTAGATGTCATGGTACCTCCTGATCTCCTGGTATTATATAGAAGTCCTGGTACCTCCTGATCTCCTAGTATTATATAGAAGTCCTGGTACCTCCTGATCTCCTAGTATTATATAGATGGTCCTGGTACCTCCTGATCTCCTAGCCTAGTATTATATAGATGTCCTGGTACCTCCTGATCTCCCAGTATTATATAGAAGTCCTGGTACCTCCTGATCTCCCACTATATATAGATGTCCTGGTACCTCCTGATCTCCCAGTATTATATAGAAGTCATGATACCTCCTGATCTCCCAGTATTGTATAGATGTCCTGGTACCTCCTGATCTCCCAGTATTATATATATGTCCTGGTACCTCCTGATCTCCCAGTATTATGTAGATGTCCTGGTACCTCCTGATCTCCCAGTATTATGTAGATGTCATGGTACCTCCTGATCTCCTGGTATTATATAGAAGTCCTGGTACCTCCTGATCTCCTAGTATTATATAGAAGTCCTGGTACCTCCTGATCTCCTAGTATTATATAGATGGTCCTGGTACCTCCTGATCTCCTAGCCTAGTATTATATAGATGTCCTGGTACCTCCTGATCTCCCAGTATTATATAGAAGTCCTGGTACCTCCTGATCTCCCAGTATATATAGATGTCCTGGTACCTCCTGATCTCCTAGTATTATATAGAAGTCCTGGTACCTCCTGATCTCCCAGTATATATAGATGTCCTGGTACCTCCTGATCTCCCAGTATTATATAGAAGTCCTGGTACCTCCTGATCTCCCAGTATATATAGATGTCCTGGAACCTCCTGATCTCCTAGTATTATATAGATGTCCTGGTACCTCCTGATCTCCCAGTATTATGTAGATGTCCTGGTACCTCCTGATCTCCCAGTATTATGTAGATGTCCTGGTACCTCCTGATCTCCCAGTATTATATAGATGTCCTGGTACCTCCTGATCTCCCAGTATTATATAGATGTCCTGGTACCTCCTGATCTCCCAGTATTATATAGACGTCCTGGTATCTCCTGATCTCCTAGTATTATATAGATGTCCTGGTACCTCCTGATCTCCCAGTATTATATAGATGTCCTGGTACCTCCTGATCTCCCAGTATTATATAGATGTCCTGGAACCTCCTGATCTCCTAGTATTATATAGATGTCCTGGTACCTCCTGATCTCCCAGTATTATATAGATGTCCTGGTACCTCCTGATCTCCTAGTATTATATAGATGTCCTGGTATCTCCTGATCTCCTAGTATTATATAGAAGTCCTGGTACCTCCTGATCTCCCAGTATTATGTAGATGTCCTGGTACCTCCTGATCTCCCAGTATTATATAGATGTCCTGGTACCTCCTGATCTCCTAGTATTATACAGATGTCCTGGTACCTTCTGATCTCCCAGTATTATATAGATGTCCGGGTACCTTCTGATCTCCTAGTATTATATAGAAGTCCTGGTACCTCCTGATCTCCTAGTATTATATAGATGTCCTGGTACCTCCTCCTGATCTCCCAGTATTATATAGAAGTCCTGGTACCTCCTGATCTTCCAGTATTATGTAGATGTCCTGGTACCTCCTGATCTCCTAGTATTATGTAGATGTCTTGGTACCTCCTGATCTTCCAGTATTATATAGATGTCCTGGTACCTCCTGATCTCCCAGTATTATATAGATGTCTTGGTACCTCCTGATCTCCTAGTATTATATAGATGTCCTGGTACCTCCTGATCTCCTAGTATTATATAGATGTCCTGGTACCTCCTGATCTCCCAGTATTATATAGATGTCCTGGTACCTCCTGATCTCCCGGTATTATATAGATGTCCTGGTACCTCCTCCTGATCTCCCAGTATTATATAGAAGTCCTGGTACCTCCTGATCTCCCAGTATTATATAGAAGTCCTGGTACCTCCTGATCTCCTAGTATTATATAGATGTCCTGGTACCTCCTGATCTCCCAGTATTATATAGATGTCCTGGTACCTCCTGATCTCCCAGTATTATGTAGATTTCCTGGTACCTCTTGATCTCCCAGTATTATATAGATGTCCTGGTACCTCCTGATCTCCCAGTATTATATAGATGTCCTGGTACCTCCTGATCTCCCAGTATTATATAGATGTCCTGGTACCTCCTGATCTCCTAGTATTATATAGATGTCCTGGTACCTCCTGATCTCCTAGTATTATATAGAAGTCCTGGTACCTCCTGATCTCCCAGTATTATATAGATGTCCTGGTACCTCCTGATCTCCCAGTATTATATAGATGTCCTGGTACCTCCTTCTGATCTCCCAGTATTATATAGATGTCCTGGTACCTCCTCCTGATCTCCTAGTATTATATAGAAGTCCTGGTACCTCCTGATCTCCTAGTAGTATATAGATGTCCTGGTACCTCCTGATCTCCCAGTATTATATAGAAGTCCTGGTACCTCCTGATCTCCCAGTATTATATAGATGTCCTGGTACCTCCTGATCTCCTAGTATTATGTAGATGTCCTGGTACCTCCTGATCTCCCAGTATTATATAGATGTCCTGGTACCTCCTGATCTCCTAGTATTATGTAGATGTCCTGGTACCTCCTGATCTCCCAGTATTATATAGATGTCCTGGTACCTCCTGATCTTCCAGTATTATATAGATGTCCTGGTACCTCCTGATCTCCCAGTATTATATAGATGTCCTGGTACCTCCTGATCTCCCAGTATTATATAGATGTCCTGGAACCTCCTGATCTCCTAGTATTATATAGATGTCCTGGTACCTCCTGATCTCCCAGTATTATATAGATGTCCTGGTACCTCCTAATCTCCTAGTATTATGTAGATGTCCTGGTACCTCCTGATCTCCTAGTATTATATAGATGTCCTGGTACCTCCTGATCTCCCAGTATTATGTAGATGTCCTGGTACCTCCTGATCTCCCAGTATTATATAGATGTCCTGGTACCTCCTGATCTCCTAGTATTATACAGATGTCCTGGTACCTTCTGATCTCCCAGTATTATATAGATGTCCTGGTACCTTCTGATCTCCTAGTATTATATAGAAGTCCTGGTACCTCCTGATCTCCTAGTATTATATAGATGTCCTGGTACCTCCTCCTGATCTCCCAGTATTATATAGATGTCCTGGTACCTCCTGATCTCCCAGTATTATGTAGATTTCCTGGTACCTCTTGATCTCCCAGTATTATATAGATGTCCTGGTACCTCCTGATCTCCCAGTATTATATAGATGTCCTGGTACCTCCTGATCTCCCAGTATTATATAGATGTCCTGGTACCTCCTGATCTCCTAGTATTATATAGATGTCCTGGTACCTCCTGATCTCCTAGTATTATATAGAAGTCCTGGTACCTCCTGATCTCCCAGTATTATATAGATGTCCTGGTACCTCCTGATCTCCCAGTAGTATATAGATGTCCTGGTACCTCCTTCTGATCTCCCAGTATTATATAGATGTCCTGGTACCTCCTCCTGATCTCCTAGTATTATATAGAAGTCCTGGTACCTCCTGATCTCCTAGTAGTATATAGATGTCCTGGTACCTCCTGATCTCCCATTATTATATAGAAGTCCTGGTACCTCCTGATCTCCCAGTATTATATAGATGTCCTGGTACCTCCTGATCTCCCAGTATTATATAGACGTCCTGGTATCTCCTGATCTCCTAGTATTATATAGATGTCCTGGTACCTCCTGATCTCCCAGTATTATATAGATGTCCTGGTACCTCCTGATCTCCCAGTATTATATAGATGTCCTGGAACCTCCTGATCTCCTAGTATTATATAGATGTCCTGGTACCTCCTGATCTCCCAGTATTATATAGATGTCCTGGTACCTCCTGATCTCCCAGTATATGTAGATTTCCTGGTACCTCCTGATCTCCCAGTATTATATAGATGTCCTGGTACCTCCTGATCTCCCAGTATTATATAGATGTCCTGGTACCTCCTGATCTCCCAGTATTATATAGATGTCCTGGTACCTCCTGATCTCCCAGTATTATATAGATGTCCTGGTACCTCCTGATCTCCCAGTATTATATAGATGTCCTGGTACCTCCTGATCTCCTAGTATTATATAGATGTCCTGGTATCTCCTGATCTCCTAGTATAATATAGAAGTCCTGGTACCTCCTGATCTCCCAGTATTATGTAGATGTCCTGGTACCTCCTGATCTCCCAGTATTATATAGATGTCCTGGTACCTCCTGATCTCATAGTATTATACAGATGTCCTGGTACCTTCTGATCTCCCAGTATTATATAGATGTCCTGGTACCTTCTGATCTCCTAGTATTATATAGAAGTCCTGGTACCTCCTGATCTCCTAGTATTATATAGATGTCCTGGTACCTCCTCCTGATCTCCCAGTATTATATAGAAGTCCTGGTACCTCCTGATCTTCCAGTATTATGTAGATGTCCTGGTACCTCCTGATCTCCTAGTATTATGTAGATGTCTTGGTACCTCCTGATCTTCCAGTATTATATAGATGTCCTGGTACCTCCTGATCTCCCAGTATTATATAGATGTCTTGGTACCTCCTGATCTCCTAGTATTATATAGATGTCCTGGTACCTCCTGATCTCCTAGTATTATATAGATGTCCTGGTACCTCCTGATCTCCCAGTATTATATAGATGTCCTGGTACCTCCTGATCTCCCGGTATTATATAGATGTCCTGGTACCTCCTCCTGATCTCCCAGTATTATATAGAAGTCCTGGTACCTCCTGATCTCCTAGTATTATATAGAAGTCCTGGTACCTCCTGATCTCCCAGTATTATATAGAAGTCCTGGTACCTCCTGATCTCCTAGTATTATATAGATGTCCTGGTACCTCCTGATCTCCCAGTATTATATAGATTTCCTGGTACCTCCTGATCTCCCAGTATTATGTAGATTTCCTGGTACCTCTTGATCTCCCAGTATTATATAGATGTCCTGGTACCTCCTGATCTCCCAGTATTATATAGATGTCCTGGTACCTCCTGATCTCCCAGTATTATATAGATGTCCTGGTACCTCCTGATCTCCTAGTATTATATAGATGTCCTGGTACCTCCTGATCTCCTAGTATTATATAGAAGTCCTGGTACCTCCTGATCTCCCAGTATTATATAGATGTCCTGGTACCTCCTGATCTCCCAGTATTATATAGATGTCCTGGTACCTCCTTCTGATCTCCCAGTATTATATAGATGTCCTGGTACCTCCTCCTGATCTCCTATTATTATATAGAAGTCCTGGTACCTCCTGATCTCCTAGTAGTATATAGATGTCCTGGTACCTCCTGATCTCCCATTATTATATAGAAGTCCTGGTACCTCCTGATCTCCCAGTATTATATAGATGTCCTGGTACCTCCTGATCTCCTAGTATTATGTAGATGTCCTGGTACCTCCTGATCTCCCAGTATTATATAGATGTCCTGGTACCTCCTGATCTCCTAGTATTATGTAGATGTCCTGGTACCTCCTGATCTCCCAGTATTATATAGATGTCCTGGTACCTCCTGATCTCCCAGTATTATATAGATGTCCTGGTACCTCCTGATCTCCCAGTATTATATAGATGTCCTGGTACCTCCTGATCTCCCAGTATTATATAGATGTCCTGGAACCTCCTGATCTCCTAGTATTATGTAGATGTCCTGGTACCTCCTGATCTCCCAGTATTATATAGATGTCCTGGTACCTCCTAATCTCCTAGTATTATGTAGATGTCCTGGTACCTCCTGATCTCCTAGTATTATATAGATGTCCTGGTACCTCCTGATCTCCCAGTATTATATAGATGTCCTGGTACCTCCTGATCTCCCAGTATTATATAGATGTCCTGGTACCTCCTGATCTCCCAGTATTATATAGAAGTCCTGGGATCTCCTAGTATTATATAGATGTCCTGGTACCTCCTGATCTCCCAGGATTATATAGATGTCCTGGTACCTCCTGATCTCCCAGTATTATATAGATGTCCTGGAACCTCCTGATCTCCTAGTATTATATAGATGTCCTGGTATCTCCTGATCTCCTAGTATTATATAGAAGTCCTGGTACCTCCTGATCTCCCAGTATTATGTAGATGTCCTGGTACCTCCTGATCTCCCAGTATTATATAGATGTCCTGGTACCTCCTGATCTCCTAGTATTATACAGATGTCCTGGTACCTTCTGATCTCCCAGTATTATATAGATGTCCTGGTACCTTCTGATCTCCTAGTATTATATAGAAGTCCTGGTACCTCCTGATCTCCTAGTATTATATAGATGTCCTGGTACCTCCTCCTGATCTCCCAGTATTATATAGAAGTCCTGGTACCTCCTGATCTCCTAGTATTATATAGAAGTCCTGGTACCTTCTGATCTCCCAGTATTATATAGAAGTCCTGGTACCTCCTGATCTCCTAGTATTATATAGATGTCCTGGTACCTCCTGATCTCCCAGTATTATATAGATGTCCTGGTACCTCCTGATCTCCCAGTATTATGTAGATTTCCTGGTACCTCTTGATCTCCCAGTATTATATAGATGTCCTGGTACCTCCTGATCTCCCAGTATTATATAGATGTCCTGGTACCTCCTGATCTCCCAGTATTATATAGATGTCCTGGTACCTCCTGATCTTCCAGTATTATATAGATGTCCTGGTACCTCCTGATCTCCTAGTATTATATAGATGTCCTGGTACCTCCTGATCTCCTAGTATTATATAGATGTCCTGGTACCTCCTGATCTCCCAGTATTATATAGATGTCCTGGTACCTCCTGATCTCCCAGTATTATATAGAAGTCCTGGTACCTCCTGATCTCCCAGTGTTATATATAAGTCCTGGTACCTCCTGATCTCCCAGTATTATATAGATGTCCTGGTACCTCCTGATCTCCCAGTATTATATAGAAGTCCTGATACCTCCTGATCTCCCAGTATTATATAGATGTCCTGGTACCTCCTGATCTCCTAGTATTATATAGATGTCCTGGTACCTCCTGATCTCCTAGTATTATATAGAAGTCCTGGTACCTCCTGATCTCCTAGTATTATATAGAAGTCCTGGTACCTCCTGATCTCCTAGTATTATATAGATGGTCCTGGTACCTCCTGATCTCCTAGCCTAGTATTATATAGATGTCCTGGTACCTCCTGATCTCCCAGTATTATATAGAAGTCCTGGTACCTCCTGATCTCCCAGTATATATAGATGTCCTGGTACCTCCTGATCTCCCAGTATTATATAGAAGTCATGGTACCGCCTGATCTCCCAGTATTGTATAGATGTCCTGGTACCTCCTGATCTCCCAGTATTATATAGATGTCCTGGTACCTCCTGATCTCCCAGTATTATGTAGATGTCCTGGTACCTCCTGATCTCCCAGTATTATGTAGATGTCATGGTACCTCCTGATCTCCTGGTATTATATAGAAGTCCTGGTACCTCCTGATCTCCTAGTATTATATAGAAGTCCTGGTACCTCCTGATCTCCTAGTATTATATAGATGGTCCTGGTACCTCCTGATCTCCTAGCCTAGTATTATATAGATGTCCTGGTACCTCCTGATCTCCCAGTATTATATAGAAGTCCTGGTACCTCCTGATCTCCCAGTATATATAGATGTCCTGGTACCTCCTGATATCCTAGTATTATATAGAAGTCCTGGTACCTCCTGATCTCCCAGTATATATAGATGTCCTGGTACCTCCTGATCTCCCAGTATTATATAGAAGTCCTGGTACCTCCTGATCTCCCAGTATATATAGATGTCCTGGAACCTCCTGATCTCCTAGTATTATATAGATGTCCTGGTACCTCCTGATCTCCCAGTATTATATAGAAGTCCTGGTACCTCCTCATCTCCCAGTATTATATAGATGTCCTGGTACCTCCTGATCTCCCAGTATTATGTAGATGTCCTGGTACCTCCTGATCTCCCAGTATTATGTAGATGTCCTGGTACCTCCTGATCTCCCAGTATTATGTAGATGTCCTGGTACCTCCTGATCTCCCAGTATTATATAGATGTCCTGGTACCTCCTGATCTCCCAGTATTATATAGACGTCCTGGTATCTCCTGATCTCCTAGTATTATATAGATGTCCTGGTACCTCCTGATCTCCTAGTATTATATAGATGTCCTGGTACCTCCTGATCTCCCAGTATTATATAGAAGTCTTGGTACCTCCTGATCTCCCAGTATTATATAGATGTCCTGGTACCTCCTGATCTCCCAGTATTATATAGAAGTCTTGGTACCTCCTGATCTCCCAGTATTATATAGATGTCCTGGTACCTCCTGATCTCCCAGTATTATATAGAAGTCCTGGTACCTCCTGATCTCCCAGTATTATATAGAAGTCCTGGTACCTCCTGATCTCCTAGTATTATATAGATGTCCTGGTACCTCCTGAGCTCCCAGTATTATATAGATGTCCTGGTACCTCCTGATCTCCCAGTATTATATAGATGTCCTGGTACCTCCTGATCTCCTAGTATTATATAGATGTCCTGGTACCTCCTGATCTCCCAGTATTATATAGATGTCCTGGTACCTCCTGATCTCCCAGTATTATATAGATGCCCTGGTACCTCCTGATCTCCTAGTATTATGTAGATGTCCTGGTACCTCCTGATCTCTCAGTATTATATAGAAGTCCTGGTACCTCCTGATCTCTCAGTATTATATAGAAGTCCTGGTACCTCCTGATCTCCCAGTATTATATAGATGTCCTGGTACCTCCTGATCTCCTACAACATATGCCATAGTCTATGGTCCGCTCAGATCAGCAGGCAGCTCATTAACCCCAATCCTCTGAGAAAGCCGCGGTGCAGCCAATGAGGATGTGAGGTGGGAGGAGCTGTGAGTAGGGACAGGGAGGGGGGTATGAGCTCCACATTGGGTTGCGCAGCTTTGCAGGTGTGACAGTGAGGAGCCCGGACCTGAGAGCCATCCGCTGTCATCCCACCTCCGATGTGTCCGGACTGGACGGAGCCGCCGCACTGCTCACAGTACCTACCGTCCTGCCCGCTCAGGTTAGTTCCCTCTTGTCTGCTGAGTGTGGAGTAGAACTTGTACCGATCCTGACCTCGGGGCTTTCCGCAATGCGTTGCACTCCCAGTCGGCGCTGAGTGGGTTAATGGATGCAGTGGGAAGCCTCTCTGCAGATGGAGGTGTCCCGGCCGGCGCTGTCACCGGCGTGTCTGGCTGGGAATGCACTGTAGGCGAGTCGGTGGGTGATTGCTGCTCTCTGTAGATCTCATCGGCTGCACTCATCACAACTTCAACTACATATCTATGGAGGAAGTTGGATTTCCTGCTGCTCATGGTGACATTGATTGTGTCACTGATCACTGCTGGGTGCAACAGATGTACCTGTCCCCACACTCCTATCACCTGTGACATCCACATTACATCTTCCCATTCATTCTAACATTTGTTGATCATCTGCGATCCTTGCTTGAAGTTCCATATTGGGTAGCCCATCTGCATTGCTATGCACTGATGATCTGCTGTGTAAGTGTTGTGTCCTGAGTGTAGGTACACTATACAAATCACACATTTAAATGCTAGTTTGCATGCCTGTCATGTTATCCAGAGCCCATCCCTGGACCAGCAGCAGGTGACATTTCTTTTCAAAGGGAGATAAGTACTGCTATTCCTTTTCTCCATTAGGAAACCTGTCTGATTTGATGGTCCCATTTATGTAGAATTTTAGTGTCAGTGTCAAAATGAAAGTTACAAGAATGAAGAGTAGGAAGCATTTGGAATGGATATAATTGGTAGAGCACATAGTAGGATATCTGTCACCCGGAGTGGTAGATATATTGCAGTGTCAGACAGGATAGAATTGGATATGTCACTTTTCTACTTATTCCAGATATGACATACTATGTGCCTCTGTAAGGATCCAGGTCAGGTATTGGGGGGAGGGAGGAATAAAAATGTGTGTATGTATGTATGTATGTATGTGTGTGTGTGTGTGTATATGTATATGTATGTATCAGGGGCGGACTGACCATTGAGTCACTCGGGCACTGCCCGAGGGCCCCATGCCACTAGGGGGCCCCATCCGGGTTGCCAGGCTCAGTAAAACCAGGGACAGTATGTAAAAATCTGTGTTTTTTTTTAGATCTGTCCCTGATATGTCCGAAAATGACATGCTTTTAATGTGAATATCCCAAGATTTTAGCTGCCCGCCTCTGCACTACCTCCTGGCGTGGTGGTCATCTGTAAGCCAGAGGGGCCCCATAATCTTCTATTGCCCAGGGGCCCCATGAGTTGTCAGTCCGCCCCTGGTATGTATGTATGTATGAGATAGATATGTAATCCGGGTGATGAAGGTGGGTATGGATATTTGTAGATCGGTTCACAGCCCTCTTGTCATAATCTAGGAAGAGGATTCAAGCTATAAAAATCCTCTTCATTCTTCATTCATGATTAGTGTATAAGAGAGGTTCTGGATGAACGTGGATTTGTGCTGATCAGTTTCCTCAGGATCAACAGTCTGGTTTTTCTCAGTAAGACAAAGAGCAATGACGATGTGCGCTGTTTCATAACCCACAAGAACCAATCGCCAGACGTCTGCCTCTGATCGGACGTCGGGAGATTGAAATCTGGTTGCTGTAGGTTACAGCACTGTGCAGACTGTAAATGCATTTGTTGGCTCCCATGGCATAACACAATTTAATATTCCATCTAGCAAAATTAGTATTTAAAGGTCAGCACTAGCCAAATGCTTTGAGCTTTTAGAAGGCATCAGTGGGTTGAATTATTGGCCAGGTATTTTTTATTTTTCACAATATTGATACACATACACCTACATTGCTTTCTGTTTCCATCCTCCTCCGAAGGCTAGAATAATTGTATTGCTCTTGGCTGGACTGCCCAGTTATTCGTTATTTCAGCTTAATGGGGAATCCATCAGAAGAGCAAGGCATGACTATAGTCGGTGGTCTAAATCAGTGGCCATCACCCCTGTCCTCAGAGCCCACTAACAGGCCAGGTTTGCAAGATAACTGAAATGCATCACAAGTGATATCATTTTCTGCTCAGTGATTACAGTGTTCTAGTCTGCATCTCCCCAAGGAAATACATAAAACCTGGCCTGTTAGTGGACCTTGAGGACAGGGTTGATGACCACTGGTCTAAACAGCCTTTTTCAATGCAGAGGAACCCTTGAAATAACTTTTCCATCTCAGGGAACGCCTGCTAAAAATGACTTTATCTATAACTCGTAATACATTCGTGTGGTAGTCAATGGGAAGAATGCTCCTTACACTTGTGGTCATTGGGAAGAATTACCCCATTTACAGATAGCTAAAAAGATTCAGCAGGAACGTATCCAAGAGCCAGAAATTACTTGAGGAACCTCTGGAGGAACCCTGGTTGAGAAACCCTGATCTAAATCATCCATTCTCAAGTATGAGTCCTCCTAGAGGTTGCTAAGGCCCCTTTCACACATGTGGACCGTATGTCCGCTTTTTCATCCATGCGTTTACGGATGAAAAAGGGACATACATTAATCCCTATGAGATAGCGGGTAAACATCCACTCACACCCAATCTCATCGGTGTCCGCAATGCTCCGATTCTGCAGACAGAGGAAAATCCTATTTTTCCACCCGCCTGCAGAGCAGATCGATTGAACACGGACATACCGTCCGTGTTCATCCGATTTTCCAACCCCCATATTCCCCCCCCCCCCCAAATGGGGAGAGCGGAGATCTGACAGGGCGGTCCCTGCACAGTGTGTGGGGACCACCCTGTCATCTGCCGGCTCAGCGGGGATCAACATGGCGATCTCCGCTGAACAAGCAAGTGGATAGTTCTTGGCAGTGCCAGCAGCATACATACAAAAGTTTAAGTATTTGAGCTTTGAATAGGCAGCAGCACTCCCCTATTTAAATTCATTTTTCACAAATTTTTTTATTCCTTCCTCTATTTAGAGGTCATATATACATTTTTTCCTCACTTGTAAGTGAGTTTAGCGCAGTTTTCCCCCTTTTTTTTTTTTAAGTGGCAGCGGCATTACACCAGCTGTCTTTTCAGCCATTTGTAAGAGTAGCATTGTAACCACCACTGTAAAGGGGCCATTCTTCTCAAAACCCACTAGAGATGAGCTTGGGCATCCTCCAATCGCATCTCTAACCTTATCTCTGAATCTCTCACTTTTTTTCTTTTAAGGGCTCTTTCACACTGAGCGGACCGTTTCCGGGTCCGCTCCGTGTGTCTCCGTCGGCTCAGCGGGGATCCCCGCTCAGCTGTCGGCGGATAGGGCGGTCCCCGCACACAGTGCAGGGACCGCCCTGTCTCTGCTCCGCTGTCCCCTATGGGGAACCTGATGCAGACGGACCGTCTGTCCGTCTGCATCAGTTCAGCTCCGCCGAACGGAAGAAAAATAGGGTTTCTTCCGTTCAGAAAAGCGGAACCCGACTGACGCGGACGCTAGCGGATGCTCCATCCGCTAACGGACGCGTCCCCATAGGGATTCATTACAAGTCCGTTAACGGACTTGTAATGAACAGACAGACGGAGCGGACGTCTGAAAGGGGCCTAACTCTGAGCTACTGGCTGGATAATTTCCTGCTCACATGAGCTATGGGGCTGGCAGTGTCCCAGCCTGCAGAGCATGGCATGTTGATGGATATAAGCCGGCAACTCCGTGGACTCGAACATTGAAAATCTTTATTGGCTACATGTGTACATTTTGTGTTTTTATTGTGCTATGACCACATCGGCTGAAATGCATTAGCATTGTTTTATTGGATGTACTTGTTTGGCCAATAGAGATTTTTAGCATTTTAATCCACTGAGTTGCCAGCTTATATATTGAGGGACTGCAAAATACCAAATCTCTGGAGTTTCAGTGTTCAGGCTAAAGATGGAGAATGCAAAAGCTCATCTCTACTAATCCCCAATGAAAGACCCCTTTCACACTGGGTCGCTATTGTGCTAAAAATAACACCTGGAAACCAACCCCAAACAGCTCCTGCTGTGTCTCCAGTGTGAATGCCCCGCGGGCTTTCACACCGGAGCGGTGCGTTAGCAGGACGGTAAAAAATGTCTTGCTAGATGCATCTTTGTATACCGCTCCTCCCCATTGAAATCAATGGGACACCGGGGCTATACCATCGGCAATTAGCCTTTTTAGGTGGTTTTTAACCCTTCCTCGCCCGCTAGCGGCCAAATAGAGCTGCAAAACTGGCGGTAAAGTGCCGCTAAAAATAGCGCCGCTTTACCACCGACGCCACCCCAGTGTGAAAGGGGCCTATGGGGCATTGTCCTTCCATAAACTGATTTTAGCAGGGGGTTCCCTGAGACCTAACATTATTTCAAGGTTCCCTCTGGGGTAAAAAGATTGAGAAAAGCTGGTCTAAATACTTCTGGGATATCTTGCCATGGGAGTCCTCGAGATATATGAAGCCAACAAGTGATTGAGTTTGACAGCAGCCTCCAGAATTTACACAGATTTGGTTGAAGCTAGCTTTAAGTTTGGGTGAAGGTAGCTTTAGTTGACTAAATACAGTATAGTTTTCTAACTTTGTTTCATTATTTATGGCTCATAATAATAATAATAAATAAAAAAAACAATTATATATACATACAGTGTGTATGTGTGTGTGTGTATATATATATTTATTTATTTATTTATTTATTTATGTATTTTTTTTTTTTTTTTTTTTTATATAATATTATGACAGAGACCAAATTGCTCTACAAATGAGCTTCCACACTTCTCTGTTGTGTAGGTCATTTTCTTGGCAGGATCTTAGGTTGGCAATTGTCTGTTTTATCTCGAAATGCCACTTGTTGATCAGCAGAATGCATGGATGTGTGCTACATGAAGTCACATTCGGCTCCAGCAGTCCAAGTTCATGTCATCAGTTTCTAGCGTAAGATGAAGTAGAGGGGGGTAGGGGGGGGGGGGGCAGGGTTCACCTAGTAAAGATTAACCAGCTCTGGTTCATAGAACATAGTAAAGCTTGCCATCCAAGTTGTGCTGAGCTGGTGATGTAGTTGTAGTTATTGAGCTTTGATGACTAATGAGATATCACAGTGCAAAGCTTAAATCTAGCTCAGCACAACCAAGGTATTGGAACTAGTATATCTTGGTAATCTCCCTTTTGTTAACCCTTTGCATGCACCTTGCCAGGAAAATGCAGTGTTGTGTTTTAGTTGGATGTACATAAAAGTGTAGATCTTTATTACATTCTGTATATGTCTCCTGGCTTACTTGCATGCATGCAAGCATAATCATTTTAGCATGAAATCCTCCAACATGGTTTTTCTACCAAAACAATGGGATTGTGTTTCAAAATGTGAGTTATAATTGTGGCTGCAGTAAAACGCTAGTAAATTAGAGAAGCTGTAAATTTTGTTTCTAAAAAATCATGGAGGGGATGATTGAAAATCCCTTAATTTCTGCAAAAAAAAAATTCACATTTGTATTTTGCTTCTAAAATGCCTTTTTCCAGGCATGCAGTGTCCCTGTACAGATGTCTATTTGTCATGTTTCCCATTTAGGTTTTATAGCATAAATCTGCTTTGATATATGGTAAGAGCGGCTTAAATGGGATGTGCTGATGTGCATGCCGACATGAAACAGCATAAATAACGGTCTTTTTGTTTGTTTGGCTTTTTTTTGTATGTTTTGCATTAATGCACTTGTTTTATATAAATTAGGACATCTCCTAATGAGGCACTATTAAAAAAAATATTTTTATATAAAAATATCCCAGAAAAAAAAAGCAATTTTCATGACATGAATAAAAAGGGGGACATTACTGCGAAACATCCCCCCCACCCTCCTTTTTTCTTTTTTTTTTTTTTTTCTTCTGTCAAACACTTGCAGCTTATCTAGGGCAGGGATCTTCAAACTACGGCCCTCCAGCTGTTGCAGAACTACACGTCCCATGAGGCATAGAAAGACTCTGACATTCACAGACATGACTAGGCATGATGGCAATTGTAGTTCCTGTACAGCTGGAGGGCCATAGTGGAGGGCCAAAACCCATGATCTAGGGCAGTGATCATCAACCCTGTCCCCAGGACCCACTAACAGGCCAGGTTTTATGTATTACCTTGGGGAGATGCAGACTAGAATACTGCAATCACTGAGCAGCAAATTATATCACCTGTGATGCATTTCAGTTATCTTGCAAACCTGGCCTGTTAGTGGGCCCTGAGGACAGGGTTGATGACCACAGATCTAGGGGATGCAAAGGCAGTTGTTTGAAGCAACCAATCAGATTTTAGCTTTCATCAGATTAGCACAGTTAAATGTCATTGCTGATGAGGTGCTGTGATCTACTGCACTTGTGCCGATGCTGACATGTTGGACACAATTATATGCTGCAGAGGAGGAGGGTTGGTAAGGTGAGAGAGTAGGAAGTAATCTATTTTTTTTTTTTTTTTTTTAAGGGTATTTTGGTAGTATGACGTTAAAGTGATCCTGTCACACAGAGGCTAATTTACTAAAACTGGAGAGTGCAAAATCTGGTGCAGATGTGCATGGTAGCCAATCAGTTTCTATCTTCAGCTTTTTCAAATAAAGAAGTACAGCCAAAGCTGGTTTGGCTATACTTCTCTTATGGATCACAGGGGTGCTGTTTGTTCTGCCCTCCTGTGACCTGTTTTCAGCGGACAGTGGGCTGAAGTCACAGAGCCGGTCCAGGCTTGGCAAGATTGCAACCATATGGTCGGGATTCACCCCCATGTCTGGACCTGCACCTGGCTCAGCCTCTCAGTGAGCCACTGAGAGGCTGAGCCAGCCGTTCCTGCCCCCTTCACAGCCCAGCACTCCAGTGAGTGAGTGGGGGGGGGCAGGGCCAGATTCCTGACAAGGCCAGGCCTCGGGGTGGCAGTGGGTGCAGGGGCGG
This sequence comes from Rana temporaria, assembly GCF_905171775.1. Lineage (NCBI taxonomy): Eukaryota > Metazoa > Chordata > Amphibia > Anura > Ranidae > Rana > Rana temporaria. The sequence continues at coordinate 295,125,417 of NC_053493.1, forward strand.
CGCCGCGCAGTGTGGGGGGGCCGAAATCCCGTGTCAGCCTAATTTCTATTTCCTGTGTCCCCCTGTGATCCGACCGCCATGTTTATTGTCAGCTGGGTGGCCGGCGCTCTGTGATTGGGCAAATGGTCATGTGAGGCGGCGGGGCTAACCTGTCCTTAATGCTAGTGAAGTCTGCTATCTTCTTCTCCTCCTCCTCCTCCTCCTCCTCCTCCTCCTCCTCCTCCTCCTCCTCCTCCTCCTCCTCCTGACCGCAGTATCTGGGACAAGATATTCCCCGTTGGTTTATGGCAGACAGCCAGTGAGTGTGGCAGACGAGATCAGAACAAAAAAAGCAGGTGAGACGAGGGAGCAGCTGCTACTGCAACTAATCCTCCTCTGCAAGGCAAAACCAGCACTGTGAGTTCTGCCTCTCTCCTCACAAGAAGTGCATGCCGACTTTCCTGGCTTCCTATTGGCTGTGAGACTCAGGACACTGAGCTGCTTCCAGTCCAATGAGTCCTCTGCTGTTCCATGGACATGTGTGCTGCTGTAAATGGTCACTCAGCATGTATAACACAGTCACATAGGGCAAACTACACTCGCACAGTCTACACACATCCACAGAGCATCACCCTCTTCTCCACTTATCCCCAATGTCCGCCCCCCCACTTATCCCAAATGTCCCTCCCACTTATACCAAATGTCCCCCACTTATCCCAAATGTCCGTCATCTCCCCCCTAATTATCCTAAATGTCGCTTCTGTCACCTCTCAATCCCCTATACACAGATCACCCCTCAATCCCCTATACACAGATCACCCCTCAATCCTGCACACCATGCACAGATCACCCCTCAATCCTGCACACCATGCACAGATCACCCCTCATTCCCCTATACACAGATCACCCCTCATTCCTGCACACCGTACACAGATCACCCCTCATTCCTGCACACCGTACACAGATCACCCCTCATTCCTGTACACCGTACACCCCTTAATCCCCTATACACAGATCACCCCTCATTCCTGCACACCATACACCCCTTAATCCCCTATACACAGATCACCGATCAATCCTGAACACCGTATACAGATCACCCCTCAATTCTTCACACCGTACACAGATCACCCCTCAATCATCATACATTTTCTATGTAGGTGCGTTTTCAGGGTTGGGGGACTTTCAGTTTTTTTTGGCGGGGCGGCATTGAAGGACCACGCCTTGGGGCGGCAAAGGGAGTAAATCCGGGCCGGGGGGGGGGGGGGGAGCAGAGAGCGATGACTGACTGACAGTTACCACCTTTCTTATCAGGGAGCTATGAGAACCAAGCGATCGGTGGTGTTAGAACGCTCAGTTTTCAGTGTTGGAGCCGGCAGGGGTATGATGCAACATCGAACCGATGCGGCATCCACCTAGGTAAAAAGTATGATTGGGGGGGGGGGGGGGACATACATCTCTTTTAGGATTTGACAACAAAAACCTGGTAGCTGATTGGTTTCTTAGCAGAGCTGCACCAGATTTTGCACTCTCCAGTTTTGGTAAATGAACCCCTATGTGACCACAATAAATACTTACCTGTCCTTTTTTGAGAGACCCAATTCTTTGTAATAGTTCAGACCTATGAGAGCTGCTGATATTGAATAGCCTGTCCCGTACTGCACTCTCAGCCTTTGGTTGCTGTGTCATCACTTGACTTCTAGTGATTTAGTGGCCCGTGATAAGAGGAAGAAAGAATAGAGAGGGAGAAACACTATCTAAACTTGGAAGTGTCAGGATAGTAGAGCTAGAAGAACAAGGAATTGACTTGCCCGGAACCAGACGGGTAAGTATTAAAGTGATATGAATGCCTATATATATATATATATATATATATATATATATATATATATATATATATATATATATATTTATATATTTATTTTTTAATCTAATGCAGATGTAAAGATGTATAATGTATGCTGCTGCTTCTTATATTATAGCGCTCCTTCAATCCAGATTATGTAGGCCACACTCCATTTCCAAGGTGGTTCCTTCCCCTTACAGAGTCCTATGGAGTCACCCTAACCCCCCTTTCACATGGGTGTTCCAGCCTTCTATTTTTGACCCCTAATTACATGGATCAAAAATGTACAACAAGGTATTCCTATGGGTGGCCAGATATCTACCCACTGCCCAAGTCTATTCAGGTTGATCGGACCCAACACAATAAGTTTGCATCCAAGTCTGCTTATAGTGACCTGATCATATGTGGGCAGACGTGCCTCCGCTTCGGCCACCAACAGGGATACTGTAGGTTCCCGTTATCTCCAACACAAGATGGAGAAAAAATTGAGACAGACACCGATGTCACATACTGGGCAGGTGGGTGCAGGCATTATCCTTCCATCTAAAATACATATAGGATTCGCGACACACACATAAGCGATGATTCAGTGCTTGCTGAGATGTAGTTCCATGAATAATGGCTACAACTCGATGAATGATATTGATTTTATGAGTGGGCACTCCCTGACAGGAAGTTCAGGGAACCAGTCAACAAGAACATGAAGGATGCAGTCAGTAGTGTATTTAGGTTTTGTGCTGCCCTAGGCCTGACTAAACTCACGCACCCCCTAATTTAAATATGACCCATCCCTTCCTGTCAAGGCCACACCACTTTCTGTTTAAGACCTGCCCTGAAATTAGAGTGGGGACACTAGTTCTGAGGGGGGGATAGATTTCCTCTCACCTCCTGTTTGGCTATGGGGCAGGAAGTGAAGGGAAATCTCTGCAATGGCACATGGATGGTAAAAAATAAACTGACAGGGGCTATAATCCTCCCTTACTCTATCCAAAATGAAAAAAAAAAAAAGTGTTGCCTATAGTTCTACTTTTAGCACACATTTTTGATAATTTTATGGAGAGGACTAAGAAGATATAACCATGCCAATGGTGCAGCACGTATAGCACAGTGAGGAAGGTTTGTGGTCCAGTATAATGGCACAGTCAGAATTAGAAGCAGCTTGGTTGACACGAACAGTGTAGCGCAAGCCGCCGGGTACTCTTTCCGTGCTGCCCCCCTGCAAAGTGCTGCCCCATGCCTAGGCCACAATACAGCGTTGGATGTAGTGTTTATAATGAAAATGTAATCAAGAATGGTCAGTACAGATGTGTTTGTTTAACCACTTGCCCACCGCCTCATGTCAAAAAGACGTCCTGTTTTTAAAGATGTATATCTTGGTAACGGCAGCAGCTGCTGCCACAACCGAGGTATGCATCTTTAGTGCCGACGGTCCTGTAAACGATAACGGCGGTCTCCGTGGCGGATTTGCCGCGAGATCGCCGTTATCGGTGGCGGGAGAGGGGGCCCCCCCCCTCCCGCCACTCTCCCGCGCCTTCCGCCGCTTACCGTAGCCGTCGGTAGCGGCGGAGGCGATCGGGTCCGTTCGGCAAGTGACTGGGGACGAGACTGAAGGAAAAATCTCCTTCGCCCGTCCCCATAGTTCTGCTGGGCGGAAGTGACGTCAAAACGTCAGTCCCGCCCAGCCTCTTAAAGCAACATTTTTTTTTTCTGTCATTTAAAAAAATGACAGTTTAATTTTTTTTTCTTTTTTTGCATTTAAGCCTAAATATGAGATCTGAGGTCTTTTTGACCCCAGATCTCATATTTAAGAGGACCTGTCATGCTTTTTTCTATTACATTCCTTGTAATAGGAATAAAAGTGATATATTTTTTTTTTTTTTATTTCAGTGTAAAAAATTATAAAAATAAATAAAAATAAATAAGAAAACAAAAAAAAAATGTAAAAACGCCCCGTCCCGACGAGCTTGCGCGCAAAAGCGAACGCATACGCGAGTAGCGCCCGCATATGAAAACGGTGTTCAAACCACACAAGTGAGGTATCGCCGCGATCGTTAGAGCGAGAGCAATAATTCTAGCCCTAGACCTACTCTGTAGCTCAAAAAATGCAACCTGTAGAATTTTTTAAACGTCGCCTATCGAGATTTTTAAGGGTAAAAGTTTGACGCCATGCCACGAGCGGGCGCAATTTTTAAGCGTGTCATGTTGGGTATCATTTTACTCGGCGTAACATTATCTTTCACAATATATAAAAAAATTGGGCAAAAATTATTGTTGTCTTATTTTTTAATTCAAAAAAGTGATTTTTTTCCCCAAAAAAGTGCGCTTGTAAGACTGCTGCGCAAATATGGTGTGACAAAAACTATTGCAATGACTGCCATTTTATTCCCTAGGATGTCTGCTAAAAAAAAAAATATATAATGTTTGGGGTTCTGATTAATTTTCTAGCAAAAAAATTGTGATTTTCACATGAAGGAGAGAAGTGCCAGAATAGGCCCGGTGGTTAAAGAGGAGTTCCAGCCTTTTTTGATGTTTTATTAAAAGTCAGCATCTACAAAAAGCATAGCTGCTGGCTTTTGATAAATATACTCACTGATCCACTGTCCAGCAATGCGCCGCACGAAGCTCCGCTTCTCTCCCCCCTTCTCCGCCAGCGCCTCCATCCTAACTGTGGGCACCCGGCCGTAGCTGCTTTCGGCTTCACGGCCAGGCACTCCCTGCGCATGCGCGAGCGGCGCTGCGCTACCTGATTGGACAGGCGATCACCTGGGACCTGTCACGTGTCCCAGGGGATCGCCTAAAGGGAGGGGCCGCCTGGGCAGAAGCCCCCCCCCCCAAAAAAAATACATGCTAAATGTGGCATATAAGGGGGTGAGGAGTGGATTAAGCGGAAGTTCCACTTTTGGGTGGAACTCCGCTTTAAAAACAATGAGACTTTAACACTACTATATAGAGCAGTGGTTCTCAACCTTCCTAGTGCCGTGACCCCTTGATAAAATTTCCCAGGTTGTGGGGACCCCTAACAGTAAAATTATTTTCGTAGCGTGGGTTGTGAGCACCCAAGGCAAGACAAGTAATTTGCGCCCCTACCCCATTAACATTTAGAGCTCCCTGAGTTCCTTCCACTTGTACAATATTAAAACCCCTTTGTGGTGTCTCGTAGCAGTGACACTTTTGCCGAAATCAGGAGATAGGGTCTTCTCCAGCCCCTCCCACTTCACATTCATCACCAGTCAGCTGACCTCTAGTCTCTGCCCCCCCAGCCATGCTCAATGGGCGCCTGCGAAGAGGCTGAGTAAGCAAAAAGGCTGGGAGAGCGGTGCAGGCTTTTGGAACAGCCCAGGATTCGGTGACCCCTGGCAAATCATCATTCGACCCCCGAGGGGGTCCCGACCCCCAGGTTGAGAACCACTGATATAGAGGAACTCCTCACTTTTAAGGAACACAGTTGCCAGCCCAGGAGTCCAGCACTGTCTTTTCACCAATCTTCTGATCTCCAGTATTGCCATTTTGCCTATGGAAGCCAACTGCGACCTTTGTCCGATAAATAAAAAAAAAATAGCATTACTGCCCTTTTAGGTTTTAAATTTAACTGCTTCTAGCTGACTAAACTCAGTCTTCTCTACCAAAAAAGTCTTGCACATTCATAGCCACAGTGATAAGTAGTTCTTCAATGTTATACATAAAAATTGTGTCAACATAATTTTATATGGGCTATCTCCTCCATCAGTCTTTATGAATGGTTGTCAGTGCATAAGGTAAAATCAGCACATTTTTGTAGGAGAGGTTTGTGACCATTACAGAACAGTGATTATTTTCTCTGGTAATATGTAGCTAGTTACAGATTTGCTGCTGTAGCTGACTACAATGTATGTAGTTACAGATTGCTAGTAAACGGTGGACAACATGAGCAATGCATGATGACTGTTCCCTTTTACACTCCATTGGAGCAAGCATGCATGTCGACTAAGGCAAACATGGATGTTTGTACAGGACTTGCTGGAACTTTCATCATCTAACAGCTGCATGCATACTCCAAGAAAAGATTGTTGGTGTTTGTGGACACCAATTAGTTTTGAATAAAGTAAGGAAGAGTTCATGGAAACCTGTACTAAGAGAACATTAATGTCATTGATGACCACTCCTTAAAATGCTAAGTTGCAAACTGATTTAAAATCTGACTTGCTTGCTGTTTACTTCTTTTGGGTCTTCATATATATATATATATATATTTTTTTTTTAAGTCGGAGAGATCCAGGCAACTATCATTTTCAGTGCAGTTTCTCTACTCCTTCTTTTGACGCGTACACACGATCGGAAATTCAGACGAGAAAACCGTGGATTTTTTCTGACGGAATGTTGGCTCAAACATGTGTTGCATACACACGGTCACACAAATCTTGTCGGAAATTTCGACCGTCAAGAACGTGGTGACGTACAAGACGTATGACAAGCCGAGATCAATGAAGTTCAATAGGCAGTTCGACTCTTCTGCTTGATTCAAAGCGTGCATGTTTTTTTACGCATCGGAATTGCATACAGATGAGCTGATTTTTCGTCGGAAAAATAGAGAACCTGCTTTCAATCTTTTGCAATGGAGTAACACCCCAGACGACGTGTAATAACACGAAACGCATCGGGGCGACTCCATTTCCGCCTCATATATATATATATATATATATATATATACTTATATGCGCTGCATTTTTTCAACATTCATGTAAGTGCAACTATCTATTAAATTTCACTATTTCATATGAGATTACGCTATGTTGCCTCCTCTCTCCTTCTCCATCTCCTTCCACCATTGATTTAAACTGATGGCAAGTTGTGTGCAACTATCAGTACTGTTTAATCTACATTGGTCGAATCCGCCTTGGTTGATGATCGGGTGTATTGGTCCTTTGCCTATAAGGACACTCCTGCCGTTCATATGAGTTTTCACGCTCATTTGACTCATAAGAGATTGAAATTTATTTGAGTCCACGCGCTCCGGTAAGCCTGCAATCCTATTGGTGGAGGGTTAATATGTTATACACAAGAAGTCTCGTTTGTTATGAATCACTTCAAAGTTTGAGTTCCAGAACACGTGGTGGACTATCTATTCATTTATGTTTACATATAATTTGTCTATGGACTCACTTTTTCTCACATCTGTTTGTCACTGTGAGAGATCCTTATGTATTATATATACACTGTTTGCATACAGTGAGTGATCACTATTTATGTTAATTTTTGATACAATTATTTCACTATTTATTGTATTGTTTTGAGCGCTACACTTACACATCACATATCTTCTTTGCTTTTTTTTCAATTAGCCGTGTGAGCAGCTACACCATTTACTGGAAGCGCAGGGTTACTTACAGCTGCTCTCAATCTTTTGTTGGCGGAAATTCTGACAGCAAAAGTCCGATGGTCGGAATGGTCGGAATTTCCGACCAAAAGCTTGCATCTGACTTTTTTTTTTTTTTGGAATTTCTGATCGTGTGTACGCGGCATTTGACTATACGTTTCCTTTAAAATCTCTGTCGGGTTTTTATTAGTGTTTTTGTCCATAGTGGAGAGATTTTCCTGTATGTCGGGTGTTGAAGACCATTATCACTGAGACTGAACTTTTATTTTAAGGCAAATTTCAGTATTGAAAATGTAGCATACAGGGTAGACATCCTAACTGCCAAAGGCTTTTGTTTTTCATTCTGTCTTTGCTTGTTCATACTTGGAACCCTGCTGTGTGAACTAATCTGGTTGACTGTGTTCTTAAGGACACTTCTTTCTAAAGCTTAGGATCCTGGGGCCAGGGATTCCTAACTGTACCTACAGCCTTTTTCATAAGCATTTACCCTCTTTTGGACTTTTCTGCATTATATAGTGTTGCGGCATTGGAAATAAATTGACTTAATATGGATATTTTACCCTTTGATTTACAAAACTTACCTAACACTTTGAAGGTGGAACATATTTCATTGCAACTCAAAATGCTATTTACAAAGTCAGTTTTGTTAATATTGGCCCCTCTACGGCTAATTACCGTTGGCTCCAATTTCAGCAGTGAATTTCTGGGGGATTATCAGGTTTGCATAGATGGCACCTGTCCACTCTCTATGGCAAAATAGCTTTTGAGTCTGTCAGGTGGGATAGGGACTGTTGCCAAAAAAAAAATTCTTTAGGTCTTATGTTGTATGATTATGTTGGCACAATTTGTATGTATAACGTTGAAGGTGTACTCTTGTGTGCCTCCATGATGTGAAAGGTGACATTTGTCAATCATGTATTTCCTTTGACTAGTATTTTAGAACCTCTAATATATTGTTTATGCTTCTAAGGTAAAGTAGTGAGTGTACAGCTTGTATAATAGTGTAAATTTGCTGCACGCTCAAAATAACTCATCACACAAACTGGGCCCAATTTCAACATTTTCACTTAGGGGTGTGCTAACTTTTGTTGCCAGCGGTTTAGACTTTAATGGCTGGCTGTTGATTTATTTTGAGCGGACAGCAAATTTACACTGTTATACAAGCTGTACACTCACTGCTTTACATTGTAGCAAAGTGTCATTTCTTCAGTGTTGTCACATGAAAAGATATATATAATAAAATATTTACAAAAATGTGAGGGGTGTACTCACTTTTGTGAGATGCTGTTTACATTCAGATCTGAGAAACTTAAAGTGGGGGTTCACCCCCAAAAAATTTTTTTAACATTATATCCAGCCGAGTTGTCAGAATGACAATCGGCTGTTTTTTTTTTTTTTTATTTTATCCCCGTACATACCGTATTTTCACCGCCGCTTCTGGGTATGTCTTCTGCGGGACTGGGCGTTCCTAACTGATTGACAGGCTTCCGACCGTCGCATACTGTGCGTCACGAGTTGCCGAAAGAAGCCGAACGTCGGAGCACAGGCGCCTTATAGACCTGACTCGCAGTCCGGCAACTCGTGACGCGCTGTATGCGACGGTTGGAAGCCTGTCAATCAATTAGGAATGCCCAGTCCCGCAGAAGACATACCTGGAAGCGGCGGTGAAAATACGGTATGTACGGGGATAAAATAAAAAAAGCCAATTGTCATTCTGACAACTCGGCTGAATGTAATGTTAAAAAAATGTTTTGGGTTGAACCCCCGCTTTAAATTAAACAGAAGGTACCTGTCTAGAGGCGCAAACATTTTCCTTGATGTGTCTAAATTCAAATTTTACGAGTCACATGTAGTTCATCTTGAAAGCAATTGTTGATCGGTACAAGTTGGATAGATTTTCTAAGATTAGATAATGGACCATGCTTAGTTGGGTGTTTATTTTAGGTATTGTATATTATTGTAGGACTGTAAGGGCCCTTTCACACAGGGCGGATCAGTAATGTTCCGCCTCCGTTTGCTCAGCGGGGATCGCTTCGTTGATCCCCGCTGAGCCGGCGGATGACAGGGCGGTCCCCGCACACTGTGCAGGGACCGCCCTGTCTTTTCTCCGCTCTCCCCTATGGGGGATCGGACGAACATGGACCGTGTGTCCGTGTTCATCCGATCCGCAGACGGAAGGAAAAATAGGATTTTCTTCCGTCTGCAAAATCAGATCTTTGCGGAGGCGGACGAGATCGGGTGTCAGCGGATGTTCATCCTCTGACATCCGTGATCTCAATGTAGGTCCCTTTTTCATCCGCAAACGGTCCGCACGTGTGAAAGGGGCCTTAAGTCAATGTTTTAATTTGTAACCTTCTTTACAAAGGGAAAAGAGCATCTAAGGATCACATGGGGCCTGTGGTATTACTTAAGTCATAAACCACTGTGATTACACCATCCATGTCCTGTGGTTGGAACTTCCTCCTGACTTTGTAAAAACTAGTAGAGTGACTTTGCTTTGGTTTGCATTTATACTTTTAAATTCAGCATGTTTTCCAAACCAGCATCAGCTGCTGGAAATGTGTCTGTGAATAGAAAATCAGATTGCTTTTACATTCCTGCCAGCAGCTTTATTTAATATTATTCTTATTCTTATTCTTGGGTACCGATTCTCATAGCTACTAATTGGAACCCATATTATGCTGGTCTTATTAAAGAAGTTAATTCCGTGATTTGTTGGCAATGGATTAATACACATAAATCTATCTTGGTTTGTACAGGCCTCACTAACACTTCTTCCCTTACCTCTTTGTATCTGTGGATTTCTCTGAACCAGGGCCATTTATATACACTAGGGGCCAGATCCACAGAAGAATTCTGCAGGCGTATCAATGGATACACCGCGTAATTTCAAAGTTCCCGCGTCGTATCTCTGTTTTGTATCCACAAAACAAGATACAACGGAATCTGGGCTCGATCCGACAGGCGTACGCCGTCGGATCGTAGGTGCATATTTACGCTGGCCGCTAGGTTGCGTTTCCATCGAATTCCGCGCTGAGTATGCAAATTAGCTAGATACGGCTATCCACAAACGTACGTCCGGCCGGCGCTTTTTTTTTACGTCGTTTGCGTTCGGCTTTTTCCGGCGTATAGTTACCCCTGCTATATGAGGCGTATCCTATGTTAAGTATGGCCGTCGTTCCCGCGTCGAATTTTGAAAATGTTACGTCGTTTGCGTAAGTCATTCGCGAATAGGGATTTGCGTAGAATGACGTCACCGTCGTAAGCATTGGCTTGTTCCGGTTTAATTTCAAGCATGCGCACTGGGATAACCCCACGGACAGCGCATGCGCCGTTAAAAAAAAATGTCATTTACGTCGGGTCACGACGTATTAACATAAAACACGCCCCCATCACATAGATTTGAATTGCGCGCCCTTACGCCGGGAGAATTACGCTACGCCGCCGTAACTTTAGAGGCAAATGCTTTGTGAATACAGCATTTGCCTCTCAAAGTTGCGGCGGCGTAGCGTTACTAGGATACGCTACGCCTGCATAAAAATACGATCCGCTACGTGGATCTGGCCCTAGATGTTCATATCAACACATGAGGTTCCTGAACATAAGATGATTTCCCGCGCTGTTTCTAACAATGTTGCACCTCCTTTCGTTTTCATTGCTGTGAGAGTTTAACTGACTATCAAAAAAAAAAGTCCAACATGTGGGATTGCTTACATGCTTTACCTTTTTAATTTCTGATATATTTTATATTTTCATCTCTAGTAAATAGAGTTGCCGTCTGGCATAAAACTTCAGGTTGGCATTGTTTTCAGGCAAAAAGTGGGCATAACAGTTTTTTGTGCTGAATCCCCTCCCATCAACGCAATACATTATGAATAATAGCAACAAAATGTCCCCCTTCCCCTAATGATGCATTTAAACCCTCCCCCCCCCCCCCACCTACAACAAATTGGTTGCCTTGGGATCACACTATAGCCCTTTTTATTTACCCCTTATATCTAGAACATCTCAAAGTCCTATCATATACTGTAACATAGAAATGCATAGAAAAACATACAAGAGCACTATAAAATAAGGATTAATGAAGCAACACCACAATTAGTTCATCATTAACATACCAGCTTTATAATGAACCGTGTGTGTGTGTGTGTGTGTGTGTGTGTGTGTGTGTGTGTGTATATATATATATATCTACTTCTACTTCATCTTCTCTGTTTGTGGTACTGAGAGGAGGGGGGGGGGGGGGGCTGGCTGTGTGTTTGCAGATCCCTCGTCCGGGAGGAGAAGCAGGAAGACAATAGCGAATATTCATTTTCCATTGTCAAACAAATGGGTGGGCTGTGGGCGCAGTGCTTTGCGTCCCGAGCCCACCCTTTTTTCAAGCCAATTAAAGCCTCGGGCTCTAATTGTGTGCTTCCAAAAATAAAAACCTCATTGAAATCCATGTGTCCAGTTCCCTGCATGTAGATTAGAGGCCAGGCAAATTGATTAAGGGGGCTATACTTCTTCTTTTTTTTTTTTATGGGCTGCCCTAAATGCCATGTGTCAAAAAATAAACCATCACACCTGAATGGAGTCGTAATCATAGAAATGGGATTTCAAAATAATATATATATATATATATATATATATATATATATATATATATATATATATATAATTTATTTTTTTTTTTTTTTTTTACAAGCAAGGTGGTTATAATAGTAACACATCCACCATCTGTATCACAACTGGTTTTGTTTGATTAAATAATATAAATGTTAATTAAAAAACTAGCCCAAGCACACCCTTGTGTATATGGCTAGGGATATCACCAGATGACTAGTTCAGTTTTTCGAAAATTCAAAGTGACTTATTTTTTAAATCTAACATTTTTTAAAACAAAACTCCAGCATCAGTTTCTATAAGCAACATAGGTGGGCACACATGGGCAAATTTTGCTAGAGGGATCGTCTCTCCACAATTGATCACCAGCATCACACACTTGGCAAACAATGGTATGCAACATGTAGTATTGATTAATCACAACAATGCTCCAATTTTGTGTGGTCAATACTATGCACAATTGTATATAACAACGATTGCTAGGATTTAATGATCACCCCGGTAAGCATTGCCCATGTTTGCCCAGGCTAGCCAGGATTAATCCCATCATGAACATTATTGCTGTATACTTTCATCTCAACTTCTGTGCACATTGGTTCCAAATTTCTTTAAATATTTCCTTTTATTTCTATGAAATGTGAAAGTAAAATAGCAAGAAAATTTTGTGTAGCTATTTTTTTTTATTTTTTATTTTAGTCTTTGCCCTCACTGCTTTTGAATTGAAATGGTAAGTCAAACGTAAAGTATATTTTCTAACTTTTTTTTTTTTTTTTCTCTCTTTGCATGACATACCATGGGGGATTTTGATCTCCATTTATTTTCTCTGGATTTCCCTGCCTTGCTGTTGGGACTCAATGTCATGGGTGAGTACTTAAACTTGTTCTGAACTACTTTAAATGTTTCATGCGGTTATGTATGTGCTAACGGAATGTTTTATCGAGATATTTGCTAGAGCTTAATGCATCCTGAAAAGCAAGGTTAAATCTATTACAAGATTAGCGTACTAGGAAAGCAACCACGGCTTTTAAGTGTTTTTTTACTAGAGACTGCTCAGACTGTGTTTTCTTCTTTTTTTTTTCCTATGATGGCATTTATTGATTGTATATAGCTGTCATTAAAATGATAACTCAAGAGGAAGTAAACATGACACAATACTGGCCACACCACCTGTTCACATCAATTGTTCTGCTCTGCATACTATTCCTGTGTTGCTTTGAGGTACACTCTTTAAAAGTTAATGCCACTAAAAAAAATGTTATTTCAGTTCTGAGTGGGAATCTTCCATTTTTTATTTATTTTTTATGAAGACTGCAGTGTTTGTTTATACCTTTCCACAGGGTTTAATGTATTGCAGATGGATTTTCAAATTATTGTTTTATGTTACGTTATTGAAAATCCATCAAAGAAGAGTGATACCAGCATTAGGCACTTTAATGGCCATGCCATATGGACAGAACCGAGACTTCCGGTAATCTTGTTTTTGATGTTTTGGAGGCTAATGTAATGTCCCTTGCTGATATCAGGGTAGCATATGACAACGTTTTTCAATGGATGGAGATATACTTTCACCAGTTCAACTCACACTTGTACAGTCAAAATAGATTTAACAATATCTTTGTCATTTATTTATTCATTTTTATCCGTGGAAAAAGGTTTTTTCTTGATGATGTTGTCTTGCAATTTTTTATTATTATATATTTTATTGCAATTCATAGGCAGAAAACATTATTTGTTTTACTCTGATCAGTGTTGGTTAAAACAATAAATAAAAAAACATATAATATTATGCTATAATTCATTCCATGTAAAATTACACCAAAATTATGATTTTGGTACGATATTTACAAATGGCATATTTTTTTCCCTTTTTAATTGTGCACTTTTTTTAATGCAACACTAGGGAATAAAAGTAACATACAAAACGAATTAAAATGAAAAAGGCTAAAGCTCAATGGTTAGAAAAAACTATAAGTCAAATCTGCAAAATAATAATAAAGGGGAGAACAGGGTGAATTGGTTACATTTTATATATATATATATATATATATATATATATAATCTCATTTATTTATCGTTGTAAGGTTGCTTTAAAAGAGAAGTATGGCTAAAAAAAAAACAATCCATTATACTCAACTATGTGGATGCACTGATCCTATGCTGCATCTGTTCTCCGCCAGCTCTGTCAAACACTGCTGATCGCTCAGTTCCCCCCTTCGCTCTAAACCGATTGCCAGGACTATCAGTTACCAGCCCCCTGCTCTGTCCCTCTAGCGATCTCTGGAGTGCTGGGCTGTGGAGGGGGCAGGAGAGGCTGGCTCAGGCTCTTGGCGGATCCCTCAGAGGCTGAGCTGGGTGCCGGTCCATTGTTCTGGGTGGATCCTGACCATATGGTCGGGATCTTTTCAGAGCCTCTTTTCAGATTTGGCTATGCTTCTCCCTCATTCCATTGATTTGTAGATGAATGAAACAGAGTAGATACAAAAGTAACAATGTTACATTGTATCTTTTTGTGCTTGTATCTTAACATTGTTTTATAAACACTGAATCAAATGGGCCTTTTTTTTTTTTTTTCAGCAACAGTTTTTTATAACTACTGTGTTTTCACAGCAACTCCCAGCTATCATTATGACAGTTAGGAATTGCTGGCATGTGCCAGAGGAGGAGCAGTAGTGGGGCAGAGAGACTAGCCATATTACATATGCTCTGGGTTATTCTGAGGCCTGGTTCAAGTGTGTGTGTGTGTGTGTGTGTGTGTGTGTGTGTTTTTTTTTTTGTGCGTTTTTGTATTCTGCATTAGAAAACGCATGGACATGAATTCCAAAGTTCCAAATTAATACCAGTGCAGTGCATTTCAGTGCAGTTAACAAAAGTAGAACATGCTGCATTTTTTTTATGTATGGAACGCATCTGGAATGTGGCAAGATGCATCGGAACACACGTGTCCACAATTGAGATGAAGAAAAAGGGGGAAAACTGCATCAAAAAAGCATAATAAATAGAAATGCATCCAGAACGCAGAAATTGTGATGTGAAGCAGCCCTGAAGTTTTTGTGTAGTATGCCCACAACTGGTTAAAGCATACATTACTATTGGAATTTTCAAACCCCTTTACAAGGCCACACAACTGAAAGAAATGTGAAGGGCTATTTTGTTGCCAACAATGACTATTCAGATTTTCATATTGACAGTGATGTACGAGGACAGTTCATCTTGTGCAAATATGCAGCTCTTTGGCCACAATTTGTACCTATGAGAGAACCTTTGTTTTTTTTCCCGGATGACAGTAATGAATATATATTGGTGTGAGAGATAATTAAATCCATTGGGTCTACGGTTCTGTGGAGGCAAGGTTTTTAATCTATTTGTCCTTTGGTTGAACTTGATGAGCATATGTCTTTTTTTTTTTTTTTTTTTTCAATTTGATTCCCGGATGACTAATGATTCGATAAAGCACTGGAAAGATATGCAGAATATTTCGAAATACCAGTAAGTTTTGGTATTTTAAGCAAACAGGATTTATTTAAAATGTATATAAACTTCACCAATGAACTTCTCTTAGTTGCTCCCCTTTGGTCTGTTAAATACACAATTGAAAGTACTTTGTTATATTTGTTTGATATTTGCAAAAAAAAAAAATGACCATTGATGCTGTGAAATCTAGTGAGCTCCTGCCTGCCTCTGATGGTGGTAACCAGACAGCTAGGAACTCATAAGGAGTTATCAGTTCTTAGCTCTCTGACTACAGAACGGCTCCCACTGTGTTATGAAGAAGTGGAGAGGGTGAGATGGTCTGTAGTACTCGCATAGTCCCTGCCCTAGGGTGACAATTCTGATCCTTCATAATGAGTGTGTCTTGTCATTCTAAGATAGTGTGTTATTGGCAGGATCACCAGGGGGAAAAAAAATGGCTGAATAAATAAAGATAAGGCATCTAAGGGTTGATAAGCTGCAACATAGATCAAGCTGGCCATAAAGGATCACATAGGCCCAAAGGTCTATTCTGATATATAAACTCTTCTTGCATTTATCAGACTTGTCATATTGCCATTCCAGACCTGTCATTCAAACACTTGATCACAAGTGTTGTACTGGGCTTTATCAAGGGAACAATACAAGACTAATCTAGGCTGGCAGTTAGGACATTTGACTAAAACATGTTAGTTTAGAACTAGGCCTTGTTAAAAATGTTTCATGCAACATAGACCTGCTTTCAAGTCCTGTTTTAGCATTGAAAGAAATCTGATTTCCTCTGTAAAGCTAGTAGACACTTTTCTTTAAAAAAAAAAAAAAAAAGGGAACATGGTCTTTGCCCTTAAAGCAGAACTGTAGTTTGAACCTCTCATTACTGGCATCTGTTATTTGTCACTGTATAGATTTTTTTAGAGCCAGGACATTTAAAGCGATTGTAAAGTATTTTTTTTTTCCTATTTAAAATAACAAACATGTTATACTTTCCTGCTCTGTGCAACGGTTTTGCACAGAGCAGCCTAGATCCTCCTCTTCTTGGGTCCCTCTTTGGTGCTCCTGGCTCCTCCCTAGCTGAGCTGCAGCCCCGCATATCGATTCAAACACGGAGCTGCAGTTCAGCCCCGTCCCCTCTCTCTCCTGATTGGCTAACTGAGTTGGATGGGAGGGTCCCAGACAGCTGAGGCACTCCTGGACAACGCTGGATAGAGATGGACCTCAGGTAAGTATAGGGGGGCTGCTGCACACAGAAGGCTTTTTATTTTCATGCGAAGAATGCATTAAAATAAAATAAAAACTGCCTTTACAACCACTTTAAAGGCGTTTTCCCAAGGACTCCTGACCACAAACATTCTCTTCTGCATATGCCGTTACTGGGAGGCCTCTATCTAAGGCACTTATGCCATATGACAACAGGCAAGGAGCTCCAATCTGGACTCGCAAGGACTGGTTTATCATAAGTCTTTAGGGAAAGACAAAACCGGCTTCTTTATCACTAAAGACTCTCAAAAACAGACCTATTTTCTCTTTTTGATGTTTCATGTGTTCAGTTTAGGGATTTCATACCCTAATTGTCAAGCTCCTAAAATTAGTCCTGGCATACAATTATTCATTTCTACCTTTTAGAATTCTGAGGCAAACCAATGTTTTATTTGTTATTGTGGTTTAACCATATTTTTATCAAGTATATGCAACTCTGCTTCAACTGGATTGTAGGTTAAGAATCAGCCCAAGAAATTGAAAAACCTCTGTAGTATAACACTTTGAACATGCAAACACAGAACATTGACAATTCTCCCGATTTCTGGCAGGATCAACAGGTATCGAACAGATTTAACCAAACGATTAATAGTATATTTAACAGATAAACATGGGACATAAAAAGAAGTTCATCGTTGGGGTTTTGCATACACCTTTTGAGCCCAAGCCAATGTAACATTGCTTTTTTTACATTCCTCTTGTCTGCAGTTTGCACAGGTACAGTACAGTGTAGAGAGTAGATACCTGTTTTATTCTGTGATTCTTGAGGCCAGGAGCCATACAAAATGAATTCTATAACTCCAATACACTTTGGGCCGGATTCAGAAAAGAGATACGCCGGCGTATCTCCTGATACGCTGTCGTATCCCTGAGTCCGGCCGTCGTAGCTATGCGCCTGATTCATAGAATCAGGTTCCGCATAGATCTCCCTAAGATCCGACAGGTGTAAGTGACTTACACCGTCGGATCTTAGGCTGCAATCTCACGCTGGCCGCTAGGTGGCGCTTCCGTTTGTATACGCGAGGAATATGCAAATAAGGAGTTGCGCCGATTCAGAAACGAACGACCGCCCGGCGCTTTTTTTACGTCGTTTGCGTTCGGCTTTTTCCGGCGTATAGTTACCCCTGCTATATGTGGCGTATCCTATGTTAAGTATGGTCGTCGTTCCCGCGCCGAGTTTTGATCTTTTTACGTTGTTTGCTTAAGTCGTTCGCGAATACGGATGGAGGTAATTTACGTTCACGTCGAAACCAATGGCGTCCTAGCGACGTCATTTAGAGCGATGCACGCTGGGAAATT
Source organism: Rana temporaria (assembly GCF_905171775.1). Classification (NCBI taxonomy): domain Eukaryota; kingdom Metazoa; phylum Chordata; class Amphibia; order Anura; family Ranidae; genus Rana; species Rana temporaria. The sequence goes on from NC_053493.1 coordinate 295,143,224, forward strand.
TTACGGACGGCGCATGGGCAGTTGGTTCGGCGCGGGGACGCGCCTGATTTAAATTTAACACGCCCCCTACCCGCGGAATTTGAATTCCGCCGGGGGATTTATGATACGCCGCCGCAAGTTTACAGGCAAGTGCTTTCTGAATAAAGCACTTGCCTCAAAAACTTGCGGCGGCGTAACGTAAATCAGATCTAAAGATCCGCTCACCTATCTGAATCTGGCCCTTTATATTAAAGTGGAAAAACAGATCATAACTCCCAGAAAAGGGAATCCTATACATGTGTTTAGCTAGCTCCTGCCCGTCTCTTGTATGTGCAGAGGGCTAGTTTTTGGTAATCAAGGGACTTTGTGCCTTCCAAGTTCTCAGTCTGGTCCAAGACACTCTCTGCTTTATACAGCGTACCACTCGGAATGTAAACTAATTAATTTTGACCCTGGCTGGGCCTGTGATGACGGCTCTTCAAACAGGAAAAGAAGGTGCAGAGGTTATATTGCAGTTTAGCTTGGTGTTCTTTTGTGATTTAATAATATCAGTTATCTTCTACAATTCATACACCAAGTAAAATCTTTTACCAGAAATTCTTGATCTGTTTATATTTTTTTGCCTGGAACAACATTTATTGTATGCCATGTTGACTTCCCCTGAATTTAACAAGTTAAAGCGGAGTTCCGTTGGGGGAAAAAAAATAAAATAAAAGTCAGCAGCTACAAATACAGTACTACAGCTGCTGAATTTTAAAATAAGGGCCTTTACCTGTCCAGTGCACCCACAATGTCCTCATTCAAAGCCGACTCGTCCCTTGGCTCCGGGTGCAGGCGCCGGCATCTTCAGTAAGGGCCCTTTCACATGGAGCGGATCAGTAATGATCCGCTCCGTGTGTCAGCAAAGCTCAGCGGGGATCCTCCGTAAAATCCCCGCTGAGCTGGCGGCTGACAGGGCGGTCCCCGCACACTGTGCAGGGACCGCCCTGTGTTTCCTCCGCTCTCCCCTATGGGGGGATCGGACAAACACGGACTGTATGTCCGTGTTCATCCGATCCGATCCGGCAGACGGAAAAAAAATAGGATTTCTTCCGTCTGCAAATGCGGATCTTTGCGGAGGCGGACAAATTACGGGTGTCAGCGGATGTTCATCCGCTGACACCCGTAATCACATAGGGACCCATGTATGTCCCGTTTTCATCCGCAAGCGGACGGATGAAAATGCGGACATACGATCCGTACGTGTGAAAGGGCCCTAAGTGAATCGGGAAGTGAAGCCTTGCGGCTTCACAGCCTGGTTCCCCACTGTGAATGTGCGCCCACTGCGCCTTTTGAATGGTCCCTGCTGTCTTCTGGGACCTGTGTGTCTCCCAGAAGACAGCGGGGGGCGGAGGAGGACCTGGACATGGCGTAGTTCACTGTGGGTTCTGCAGCGGTCTTTCAATGGAAATGGGAGCAAATACCTGTATTAGACAGGTATCCTCTCCCCCCCCGAAATGTGACACCGGAGGGGGGGAGGAAACGGATCAGCGGAAGTTCAATTTTTTGTTGGAACTCCAGTATTTTTGTAAGTTACAGTGTTTTATAATTCTGGAAAACAAGTGCTTGTTCAGTTGACAATAAATATTCCTAATGTGTGAGTTTTTACTGGATTGTTTAAAAAAAGGAAACTGTAGCCGAAAAGGAAACTCCTAGTATGTATTGGAGACCCCTGGTGCCAAACCTGCAGCCCTTATGTAGATGATGTGTGGCCCCCGGACCTCAGTAGTCTTGAGTGAGAACATTGATTAGGGTAATAGCATTGATCTCTACTAACCTCATACAACATCATGTTCCCAGTTCTCTATTGTCTTCTGCGGCATATCCCTAGCCAAAAATGCAGCATATTTTCATGACCCTGATTTCCTCTGTCTATTTCTGACAGCATTACAAATACTGAGCATTATGGGCAACCCTTTGGTGATGTCAGGGGCCACATTTGAGGCTCCCTGTAGCTCAGAGGTTGGGAACCACAACACCAGATCTGTTTTACTGTCATGCCCAGGATCTCAGCCCATCACAGTAATGGATAAGGGAGTGCTGGAGCCAGTGACCACAGAAACTGCAGTGTTTGCATTTTGGAGCACCCTGCTATTCAGAAACCCACAGGATTTCTATTGCAGAATAGATCTATCATGCAGACATCTAGAGGTGTGTGCAAAATAAAGTTAGTACCTGATTTGTGTGTGTGTGTATTTCCTTAATTGATCTTCTACCCCAGTAACATTGTAATAAAGTAATAACGGCGCTCAAAATGTTTATAGTACAAAGAAATTGCAAACTCTAGCAAATAGTGAGCCTTTAGATCTACTTGGACTTTGGGTAGGCGTACTGACCGATAAGACAAGCATAATGGTAAAGTTTATAAGTTTCACCTTCCTAATCTTTCACAAACAATTAGACTGGAAGTTGTCCAATTACTGCTAGAGTACAGAGAAGCCCTAAATAAATATTGTAATACTTGGCTGATTCCTTGGAAGGTTGTCTTGTGTTTTTTAAGAGAGATGCATATTCCCATGCAGCATAAACGAGTTTGCAAATTTTAGTGCATGAGCCCTAAGGAATGCTTAGAGCCCATCATTTATTTATTTTTCCCATTGGAGAAATTTTGCTTTACGTATCGTCAAATTTATTTCTTCACTTCCTGCCAACAAGAAGGGCAAAGAAATCTCTTCTTTGACAAGTCAGTTTGAGAACTGTGGGCCAGATTCTCGTACCTGCGGTGCAGCGTAACGTAACCCGTTTACGTTACACCGCCGCAAGTTTTCAGTCTAAGTGCCCGATCCACAAAGCACTTACCTGGAAACTTGCGGCCGTGTATCGTAAACACGTCCGGCGCAAGGCGGCCCAATTCAAATGGGGCGGGTACCATTTAAATTAGACGCGCTCCCGCGCCGGATGTACTGCGCATGCTCCCTTTTGCAAGTTTCCCGACGTGCTTTGCGCGAAATTACGACGCGCCGACGTGTTGAGAATCGCGACGTGCGTAACGTACTTACGCCGGGAAAACAAAAAAATTCAAAAGCGACGCGGGAAAGACGGGCATACTTTAACATGGTGGAGTAATTATACACCATGTTAATAGCAGCCCTATCTTTGCGATGGGAATCTAAGACTAGCGCCGACATAACGACGGGAAAAACCTTCGTGGATCGCCGTAACTGCTAATTTGCATACCCGACGCTGGTTTACGACGCGACATCCCCCCCCCCCCGCGGCGGCCGAAGTATTGCATCCTAGGATCCGACGGTGTCAATTACACCTGTCGGATCTTAGGGCTAGCTATGCGTAACTGATTCTATGAATCAGTCGCATAGTTAGAACGGCCCTAAAACAGAGATACGACGGCGTATCAGGAGATACGCCGTCGTATCTCTTTTGTGAATCTGGCCCTTTGTCTCCATTGGAAGAACTCCCCCTCAGCCCCTGTTTTATTAACCGCTGTAAAATGTTTGATTATCTCTCACTTTCTATAAGTCCTGGTGATCTTTTGTCACCAAGACCTAAAGGGTACCTCTCGGCAGTTGGGGCCCAGCTATAAAAACATGACTTTTTTTAACGCTTTCACACTTTATCTAAAAAAAAAAAGTTTTGGCTTTAGATATAATTGAATGTCTATCTTTTTGTGTATATAATTTTAACGTTTAGTTAGAATTGAAAAATAATAAAAAATCACAAGGGGCAGTATTTGTATTTAATGAGAAGTGTCCCTTGTGCTGGTGGCTGCTGTCTTAGCTGAAATCCTCTATCTATGAATGGAGGAGGTGGACCTTTTATTCTTCTGCTTGAGTCCAATCAAAGTTATTTTCATTGATGGAAAATATAGTACAACTTTTATAAAGCATCAGAAAATTACTATTCTGGGAGTATGAATGGTGGGGGGTGGGGGGGGCGGGGGTTCAGAGTACTGCAGATTTCGTCTAAAACGGCAACCACCAGCACAAGGGACAGTTTTCATATTAATGTAAGTACCATACTTTGGGCTGATTTTTGTTTTTAAAGTTTGAATAAACTTGGGCTGTAGGCCTCATTTACACAGGTGCTATAATCAGTAAACCCATTCCGAGGGCCTTGTTTACCCACCCAGGTCCAGGTAGCCTGGATCTTCACAGATCTTCATAACCAATGATGAGTTTACATCTTTGTGATACCGATGCATGGTTCAGAACACAGGCTGCTTATACTAGCAGAAAGTATGCATAAGTAAACCGGTTACCTTCTACAATGGCACAGTCAAAGATTAGGCTGGGAGACCAGTAGCAATAACAGTAGAGAGGCTCTCACCGACCAGCTGGATAAGTACACAATCAGAATACCCTGATGGATGGTGCAGGTTGACCTAAGGTGCATGTTCTAAGCACTAACTAGTAATCACCACAGCTCTGGAAGTTTCAAATTGGTTTTGATGATGTGTGTTAGTACATCAAGTCACAGTCCTCAGTATTGCCTCACCAGGAAGTGAGCAAGTCGGGGTCCAGTCCAAGATATACTGTATCAGGTCAGGTAGAGATCAAACAGAAACATAGTGTGTAAACAAGTCACAAGGTTGGAGACTAGTGGAAGCATATTCAAGGAACAAGCCAAAGATTGGTAACGAGTGGTTGCAGGTTGGGATCACCTGAAAGCATACTCGAGGAACAAGCTTAAAGGGGTTGTAAAGGTAAATGTGTTTTCACCTTAATGCATTCTATGCATTAAGGTGAAAAAACTTCTGACTATACTGTCCCCCCGTAATTCTTGCCTGACTCCTCGAAAGTCCCTCGCTCGGCCCCAACAGCCTCTTCGCCGCTCACCCTGGCTGTTGATTGGCTAGAGTGGATGAATTGAAAGAAGAGCAGCCATTGACTGGCGCTACTATCAATCATCCAATGACGCAGTGCGCCGAGGGGTGGGGCCGAGTGATACAGCGAGCGGCTATGGCCGCTCGCTGTATCACTGGAGCGTGCCCGCAAGGACCCCACACAATGTGAGGGAGCTCGCTTAGGAATATGCTACAAAGATCTCTATGTCAAATGATCAGATGTGTATACCAAAGTATAGCAGCTGCTTAAAAATGTATAATATGCAAAAAAGCAGAAATATTAAAACTCAAAGAAACAGAGTCCACAATAGCCCTGCAAACAAATTTGCGTTTGTAAAAGTTCATATAAATGACAGTCAGTGTGGATGACAGGGATGGCTGTGATTGGTCAATGGTCTTATCAGAAGTGCTCCTTTCACCAAGGGATGTTCACCACGTGGGGGGATTGGTCCCCTTAAGGGGATGCACTCACCAAATATAAGATCTCAAAGCATTTCATACACATCCATTTTCACCGTCTGTGGTCACCACCTTAGATATACTTGATGTTCGATTCTGTGATCATATATGTGGAAAATAAAATCCGTATAGAGCAGTACCATTTTAAAGTTTTAATGACCCAAAATACCCCCTTATACATATATGCGTACCAAACAGTTAATCAATACAGGCAAAATAGATGTTGTGTTTGCTCAGACTAACTTGACTCTGAAGACTGCTGTTGCTCAGTTCCTCCAGCGTCTTCCTGGTTTGCGTCCGTGGAGCGCACACGTCACTTCCGGTTTGGTTGATGAGTCCCGACTGACGCGTTTCGTAACTTCGTCTGAGGATGTGACTCCCCATCACACCAACCAGCTTTAAATGTGCATCAGTTACGCCCCTTTGGGATGTCCGACACGCTCGAACGCCTCCAACATCATTACACCCACACGGCCGAGGATACTGGCCATGTCAAGGTGAGGGCGGAAGTGAAACTGACCAGTTCCCCTGCGATGTATGCCTTATTCACTCACAATGCGCAAATCTGCTGTAGTAAAGTGAACGAACAGCAATCATCATAGGGCGCAGGTGTGTGACAACATATATCATATAAAATTGGTAAATTGTGACATATTAAAATATGACCATTAAAATGCACAAGAAATCGGAATACATATATGGTAAAAAAAACTCCAATATAAGTAAAACACAATTGTAGATAAAATAAATAAGTAAAAGATACACTACATGTGCTAAAACAGGGATCCCTGTATGGAGGGTAGTAGGATTTTAAAGGGACGACATATATATTGTCACAAATCATGCATAGCGCCCTCTGGCTGCACACAGAGGTAGCGCAAGAAATAATGGCATATAGCTCCCATAGTAAACTTACATACAGGCTGCAATGCGTGTGATCTTTATTAAGCTCATTAAATCCAAAGTCAATAACTTCTATATACAATCTGAATAAACTCCTGTGTGTGAACCTCTCCCATTCTCCATTTAAAATTTAAAGTAAAATGATATAACTCACACTTATATAACCATATATATTTTAAAAACCGACAGGCTGGGATAAGTTAAGTATACTAGGCCGGCTGGGATTTGGGGAAGATGTGTTAAAATATTACACTCCTGAAAAGTGTCTAAACAGATTGATCAGATTAAAACTAGATAAAAGAAGTATAAAGGGACATAAAAATGTATTCAAATTGAAATGAAAGAACTGCCCATTAAGTGTCGCTGATAAAAACAGTTGATGTCCAATTCTACATTCAAGCCTTTGGGTACTAACACATCTGTTAAAAAAATCCATTTGGTCTCCCGTTTGGATAGTTCACGAACTCTGTGTGAGCCCCTCCAATGTTGTTGTTCGGGGTGTTCAATCCCCCAAAATTCTAAGCCAGATGGATCCTGGTTGTGCTTGGGTTTAAAATGCAGTGAGACATTGTGGTCCTTTAAAGCCAATTCTGATATTGTGGATATGTTCAGCTATCCTTATTCTTAATAATCTTTCGGTGCGTCCTATGTAGAGAAGACCACACGGACATCTTAGAGCATATACCACAAAGTTTTGATATTTCTGCTTTTTTGCGTAAAAAGATAACCAATAGAGAAAAACATATATAGAGAGAGAATATATATATATATATATATATATATATATATATATATATAATCTCTTCTCTTTATCTATCTTTGCTGTTTTTAGTAAACAGTCTTGTATAGCCTCTAGAGTCTAGACTCTGCAAAATGTAAGCTGTGTTTGAACAGTCGCTGTTAATTACCTCAGTAGAATTTGGTTATATATATATATATATATTATTTTTTTTTTTTTTTTTTTTTTTTTTTTTTTACTTACTTATCTCAGATGTGAAACATAAAATTCTGTGTATTGCACGTTTTTTTTGGCCTTTTGAAGCATTAGTGAATCCCTACAAGCTCCTTCTTATTTACAAGATACATTATTTATCTTTTAATTATACAACAAATTGCCTTCTATGTGGTCTGTTTTAGCCTGTGCGTATAGGATTTATGTGGAGTTATTGTTCCATTATATTGGAGCAGGCGCAGGGCTGGCAGAGCAGTAAACTAGGCTTAGCACACATTGGCTGCATGCAAGCAGATAAGTCATTGCCGTTTTTATATATGTGTGTTTTAAACTAATAAAACCACGGCAAGGCTTATTTTTCTTACTTCGAATAGTAACTCAAACATTGCATTAACTCATTTATATACAGCCTTCCTTGTCCGTTCTTATATAAAAAATGTACTTGCATCATGTTCATTATCCATAGGCTTAAGAGGGTAATATTTTTTCCACATTACACTTGTCCAAACAAATAACGTAAATCACAGTGAAAAGTTGGTTTTATTTGGCACGTTAAACAGTGCCGGGCAAGGTGAGTTGTAATAAAATAAAATCGACTACTTCTTTTTTTTTTTTTTTTTTTTTTTTTTTTTACATGGTAACTATTTTTAATAATGTAGAGAAAAGCCGTCCGCAGCCAGACAGTTACTTTGGAACTTAAAGTAGAACTAAATGAAATGCGAAAAAAAAATATTGCATATAATTGTCCCTGTATTTCAATTGCCAAATTTCTGTAAAAATCAATAATGCAAATCTGACTACTTCTCTTTGTTTGTTATTTAAAAAAAAAAAAAAAAAATGTCATACTTGCCTCCACTGTGCAGCTCGTTTTGCACAAAGAGGCCCCCCTAATCCCTGACTTCTGGGGTTCGCCAGCAGCTCTCGCGGCTCCTTCCCGCATCAGATAACCCCCCCTAGGAGAAGCACCCTCCCGGGAGGTTACAGTCCAGCATTTGCGTCCAAAGACACAAATGCCGGACTCAGCCCCGCCTCCCGGTGCCTGTGTCATTGGATTTGATTGACAGCAGGGGGAGCCAATGGCTATGCTGCTATCGATCAAGGCTCAGGTATGTAAAACGGGGGGGGGGGCTGGGGGGCCAGTGACTGCCAGAAGTTTTTTCACCTAAATGCATAGGATACATTAAGTTGAAAAACACAAGGGTTTATAAACCCTTTAACTCTATTCATGCCTATCTCTGTACTACATTGCTGCACAGTTTCTTTTCTCTCTTTTCTTTCCTTTCTTTCCTTTCTTTTCTTTCCTTTCTTTCCTTTCTTTTCTTTCCTTTCTTTCCTTTCCTTCTTTCTTTCCTTTCTTTTCTTTCCTTTCTTTCCTTTCCTTCTTTCCTTCTTCTTTCTTTCTTTCTTTCTTTCTTTCTTTCTTTCTTTCTTTCTTTCTTTCTTTCTTTCTTTCTTTCTTTCTTTCTTTCTTTCTTTCTTTCTTTCTTTCTTTCTTTCTTTCTTTCTTTCTTTCTTTCTTTCTTTCTTTCTTTCTTTCTTTCTTTCTTTCTTTCTTTCTTTCTTTCTTTCTTCTTTTATTGATGGGCAGCGCTAATAGACAATGATAGGCAGCATTGATGAGCACTGATGGGTAGTACTGCTGTGCAATCATGGGCGGCAATGATGGATGCTGATAGGATTTGAGCGCCGATAGGCAGAATAAATAGGTGATGATAGACAGCACTGAAATGCAGCATTAATGGGCACTAATAGGCGGCATTGATGAGCAATAAGTGGCACTAATGGCCTGCACTGCTGATTACCAGCAAGTCTTTTTACATGTGATCAGCTGATCACATGGTAAAGGGCCGCTGTGATTGTGCTGGATGCACGTCCCAGGGGGCACATGGGAAGCAGGGTTCTGGAATGCTGTCCATGGACACCATCCCAAAATTGCAAACCTAGCGCTCAGATGGAAGGGCGAGTCAGGGGGACCCATC